>NC_056739.1:448533842-448641088 GCF_019279795.1 Protopterus annectens
GCATCAATACAGCCGCACTCTGACAGAGATGCACACACATTGACACACTTGCCAGGGCCAGGGATACAGCTCATCACTAGTGAGATTGCCACAACACATTACTGTGCAGGTATCACATGCACCACATGAGTCATACAGAGGTTATACTGGCAAAGGGTATGGGGAGGTGTCTGACATTACACAGCATGCTTCAGTATGCCACTGGGGGTTGTAGTGAGTGTGGATGTGATCATACGCATCATGCAACACACACAAAAACACACAGGGTGCCAGTACTGACATGCATGGATGCATTTCTGCATGGGTATGTGGTGGGCAACTGTGCCAAATGGCTATACAAGGCTAGGTGATGGGTATATCTTGGCATCAGGCCACATGACAATGGTCTGCATTGTGGCTCAGGCCTGTGGGTTCTGCATTTGGCCACACAGGTGGGTATTGTATCCACCATCCAGTCACCTGGGTGGCTATTGCATGTGGCCAATGCTGTGCATCGCTTGCTATGTATGTGTCCCCTAGTCCATGACATGGATGGTGTCTGTGATGTGCACACCTCCCACATGCATGTACAGTGACATGTGGAACTGTACCTGGGGTGTGAGGGCCCATGTTGTGTACATAGATTATCATCAGATGTGCCAGTCTTGGCCACCTGTGGTAGGAACTGGTAATGGACAGCAGGTTAATCCTGCACCTACATTGTTAGCATGCTAATGGCATTCCCTGGTGTCAGTGGCATCTGTCCATACAGGGCATGTTTTCAGGCATGGTATGCCCTTTGTGGGTCACATGTGATGGCACCACAGGTGTTGCAGGTGTCCAGTGGGGAATATGAGGATGGTGCACTGTCTGCATACATGTGCCTATTTGACAGATGGACAGGGTGCCATGCCCTCTGTAGTCCACTGCAATCACTCCATAGTTACTATCAGTCACCAATATGCAATGTACTACACACATATTGGCTGTTGCCTCAGCATGTGTGTGTGTGTGTGTGTGTGTGTGTGTGTGTGTGTGTGTGTGTGTGTGTGTGTGTGTGTGTAGCTGACATGGGTTGAGTGCGTGCTCTGGGTAATAGTGGAGTTGCTAACTGTGATTGCCTGGCCATGATGTCACATGTATGGGTATGGAGTTGCGCCCTATCCTCTTGGCTATTTCACATCTGTTATCCATGTACAGTGGGCATTGTGATATAGGGCCACCATAAAAGACATTTGCAAAATCCACCCCACTTTGGATCCAGGTGTCACACGCTCACAACAACCTCCACACAGGATACAAGTTACAAGCACACACCTGTCATGCTTTGGGAGTTGAACCCATACCTACCAAGTTTAGTACACTACATCACTATGCAGTTACAGTATGCACCACAGAGATTACTGGAGTACCCCTGCCCAAAGGTGTATTTCACATTGGATGACATCAGCAGGACTGCCAAAGTAGACCATTGGATATGTACTGAATGTGACTAGCCTAAAATGCATTGTTCCCCACACAGACATTGGAACACACACAAAACATCCACAACTGACAAACATGGGTATCAAACCTCTCACAGGAGTCTATATCAAACTACATTAGTACACAGTTAACATGATGCGCTACAGAGATTACTGGGCTACAGCTTCCCAGAGGTGTATTTCTAGGTGGATGACATCAGCAGCCTTGCCAAAGATGAACATTTGAATTGTAGGGAGTGTGACTACACTAAAAAGCATTGCTTTCTACACAGAGACACACAAACACAATTGCCATGTCTGGGAATTGAACTCCTATCTAGCTATTTTATCACACTACAGGAGTACGCAGTTATGGGACGCACCACAGAGATCACTGAGATACATCGTTTCCAGGTGGATGACATCAGCAGCCTTACCAAAGTAGAGCATTACAATTGTAGGGAGTGTGACCACCCTAAAAAGCATGGCTCTGTACGTAGATAGGGTCAGACACACACACACACACACACACACACACACACACACACACACACACACACACACACACACACACTTGCAATGTCTGGGAGTAGAGCAGCTATTCACCTAATTTATCATACTACAGCAGTACACAGTTACAGGATGTACTACGGAGATTAGTGGGCTGCATTTTTCCCAGAGGTGTATTTCTAGGTGGATGACATCAGCAGCTTTGCCACAGTGGAGCATACAAATTGTATGTAGTGTGACTGCCCTAAAAAACATTGCTTTCTACACAGACAGGGTCAGACAGACACATACACACTTGCCATGTCTGGGAGTAGAACAGCTATCTACCTAATTGTTCACATTACAACAGTATGCAGTTACATGACATGCTATAGGGATTACTAGAGTACAGCTTCCCAAAGGTGTATATCTAGGTGGATGGCATCAGCGGCCTTGCCAAAGATGAGCATTTGAATTGAAGGAAGTGTGACTATCCTAAAAAGCATTGCTCTCTGCACAGACACACAGTTGCCATGTTTGGCAATTGAACTCCTGCCTAATGATTTTATCACAATACAGCAGTACACAGTTATGGGATGCACTACAGAGATTAGTGGGGTACAACCTTTCCAGGGATGCATTTCTAGGTGGATGACATCAGCAGCCTTACCAAAGTAGAGCATTGCAATTGTAGGGAGTGTGACCACCCTGAAAAGCAATGCTTTTTACTCAGACAGACACACACACAGTTACCAAGGTTGGGGTTAGAACTCCTACCTAACTAGTTTATCACACTACAGCAGTGCACAGTTATGGGACATGCCACAGAGAAGATTGGGGTGCAGTTCTCCCAAAGTTGCATTTCACATTAGATGACCTCAGCACGCTTGTCATAGTGGGGCTATGGGGAGGGCAGTGTGTGTGCATGGGCCGTAATCCATTCATCTAGGGGTTGACACACCACATGCAGGCACAACCTGGGTCATACTCCACAGGTATGTGTATACAGCTGCTAGATGACTACTTCCTTGAACAGTCATGTTGCACAGCTGGCACGTGCACCACATACTCTGTAATGCTGAGAGATACCGGTGGCTAGTATCTGCAGTGTGTGACATCAGACCCTTGTGTGGTTGTAGCCCTTTGGCTGTGTGCTGGGTGGGAGAGCCCTGGATGGTTCCTTGTCACAGTCACTCTCTTTCACACATATATGTATGTCTACCTTTGGCTTATTATAGTTTGTTGTCCTCACATATATGCCTGTATTCCTATCCACTGTGTGTGCAAAACATGTATGGTGCATACTGAGGAGTGTCTGCACTAACATCTGCGGCTGCCAGCTATGTCTGGTCCACTGGTGTTTGCAGACATGGCCTGTGTGTGTGTGTGTGTGTGTGTGTGTGTGTGTGTGTGTGTGTGTGTGTGTGTGTGTGTGTGTGTGTGTGTGTGTGTGTGTGAGCATGCCCAGTATGACCTTTCAGTATGTTGTTGACTGACATTGCCTTCATTACTCTAAGTGTGTGGGCATTTCCAGTATGGCCATCTGTACTGAATGTGTGGATCTGGTCCAGGTAGTTTATATTGCAGTGCTGACCTTTGTGTTGTACACCTACAGGTAGCATGCTGTCTCTGCAGGGTATCCGTCAATCATTTGGCATGGACTGTTACTACATTTCTGCATAGGATGGGGGGGCGCACCTGACTATTTCTACATTTCTACACAGGATTGGGGGAGGCACCTGACTGTTACTATATTTCTACGTAGGATGGGGGGCACACACACCTGACTATGTCTACATTTCTACACATGATGGGGGGCACACCTGACTGTTACTACATTTCTGCATAGGATTGGGGAGGCACACATGACTGTTACTATATTTCTATGTAGGATGGGGGGGCGCACCTGACTATTTCTACATTTCTACACAGGAATGGGGGAACACCTGACTGTTACTATATTTCTACGTAGGATGGGGGGGCACACACACCTGACTATTTCTACATTTCTACACAGGATTGGGGGGGCACACCTGACTATTTCTACAGTTCTACACAGGATTGGGGGGCACACCTGACTGTTACTATATTTCTACATAGGATGGGGGCACACCTGACTGTTACTATATTTCTGCACAGGATGGGGGACACACCTGACTATTTCTACAGTTCTGCACAGGACTGGGGGCACATCTGACTGTTACTACATTTCTACGTAGGATTGGGGGAAAGACACACCTGACTATTTCTACATTTCTACACAGGATTGAGTAGGCACACCTGACTGTTACTATATTTCTACATCGGATGGGGACACACCTGACACTTGTACCCATTTGCTAGGACTATAGTGGTATGTCGGGTACTCCATTTCAGTCTGTAGCCATACCTATCATGCTGGCTAGAGGCATACCAATGTACTACAGATTCTAGATTTAATTACCTACATATTAGTTTCTGACTTCCTAGCCTTCAGAATTAACATCCCACTACATGACCTGCTGTAGTCTGTCTGTGTAGGCCTGAGGGGGGTTACCCATAGGCCTCATTCAGAGGCAATAGCACAGCCTTTGTTTGTGTTTGTCTATACCTGTCCTGCTGGCTGCGACTGTTGTTGGGTATGTGACCCCGCTGACTGGCATGTGTGAGTCACTTACCTTGTGGTTGTGCACGCACACCCAATTAGGCTTTGTAAAGAGTGCTAAGCAGGTTTAGACACACCCCCTAGCTTAGCTATGCTAAGCTAGGAGCAAACCCAAGCCACAGGGCTCCAATTCACTTACTGTATGCCTGACACCACCCCCATGATGTCACCTGACTCCTAGACATGCACCAAGCTATTCCTACTCTTACACTGTTGGGACCTGACTCACATGCTGGGGAAAACTGGGATTCACTATCCTTCACCCATTTGCAGAGGATTGCCTGCTGATGCATAGTTACATGTCTAAAACTGAGTCTCCCTCCTTAGCAACCACTACTCACTGGCCAGGTTGCGTTCTGCCTGCCACTGACTTGCATGGCAGAATAGTGATTTTTAGTTAGACTGCTTATTTCAGGTTTATTTTATTACCCCCCCCCCCCGATCCCATTTGCGTGTTGCTGCCCTACGCTTAAACAGCCAAGATCAGCTAAATAAATTTAAAAGTTGATGTTTGTATTTTTTTCATGTTTGCAATGCCAGTGGCCTTATATGTGGCCATTGGCATGCTTACTACATGATATGCAGCCTTTATTTGGAGCTGTCATAGCTCCGTTTTGGATTTTGCAGAAATGTGCTTGGTTACTAACCGAGTACATTTCTGCAGTTAGCACTAGTCTTGCATGGACTATTGCAAGCTTCCTGGATTGCAAAATTGCCTCAATTGCATGGATTTCTCCTTCAAATGGGGTGATTTGCATACCAGGGCTTAATCCATGCAAGATTAGTGCAGGAGAGCTCGTGCACGCCCCTGCAGGTTGTTCCTGGATCGCACGGTGGACATATTGCCTGCTTGAGCTCCTGCACCGATCTCCGTGCAAGCTTTTGAGAATCCGGGGGCTTGGTTTTGCATCTCATCCAAAAAATGGCACCCGAAAAGTGCAGAAATCCTCTTATGCTGCCCTACAATCTCAGTATTGGAAAATAAATCCAAGCACATAGTGAGGGGATAGAACCCATTGCCTTTTAGTCTTACATTAAAAAAAAACAAGAGTGCTGTCTTTTGAGCCAGTAACACAAAAGCATGGAGACATCTTTAGTCAGAAAAGGTAATAACAATTTCAGAAAAACATGTTTAGCAGTGCGATTCAAAAGCAGAATATAAAAAGAAAGGGTGAGAGAAAAATATGGAACCTCTCATACTGAAATTTAAATCTTTTAAAGAGAGATGCTCCATTATAGTACAGAATGCATGCAGATTCCCATGAATGTGACTTTTTAATATGGCCCTTTTACCCCCAGTCTATCTGCACCAGTTCATTTTTCCTACTTCCTTTTTCTGAAGACACCAACCACACAAGGGGAAAGGTGCCGGTCATGGGCCAACATAGTTTGGGGGAACCAAAGAGCTGACAGAGTGCTGTGGGCATGGCTTCATCCCTCTATGTCATAGAGGCCACATTCAAGAAAAGTGGTTTGAATGTTTCATCTTAAAGTAATACCAAATATTTCCAATAACCAAAAATAGAATTAACAAATGCCAAGAACAGCAGCTCTTAGAACCATTTACTTATTGCTCTGTGAAACTCCTGGTACAAAATAAACTGAAATAGAAGACTTCATCCTGTGCTGTTCACATAAACTTGACGAAAGGATTACTGGAGAGCAGCCACCAAAGTCTGCCATCTTTCTAGCCTTCTGGGGAAAGGGAATTTGCACTTTCTTATCAGACTGCCATCTGGTCTAGACAAGCCAACACCATTAGCAGAACATTCACAGACTGGTACAAGTAACATATAAGTGCATAGGTACTTGGTAGGCTATTGACCTGTAAGAATCTTAAGAAGCATAGAGTTATATTCTCATGGTAGGTTTTAGGCCTTGCATTTTGCATACTAATAACCCAGAAAATTATTCTAATGACCTGCAGTGAGAACAGAACCAACAGCCTACTGATATTCTAGCACAAAAGCCAATTGTGCTACCTGTTGATCCAGTAATACTGGCATTGCAAAAAGTGCACTGACAATTAACCTAAAGAGAAAAGGTCTTTTCTCATTCCTACATCTTCCTTCACCAACCTCTTACAATGCCATTTGGAAGGTCACGCCACTGCAAGTGCTGGTGTGAGGCCTCAGGAGTAATTATTATGTAGGAGGATCATGCTTGAAGCACTGTTTGTTAAATATGTTTCAGCCATGTTTATCAGAAGCTAGTTTTATCCAATTCTTGAGCAGAGCAATATAAAGCACACATACTTTGCATGAATTGAATTAACAGTACCGTGCATTATTTTCAGTGCATTCTTCATATCTGCAATAGATGCTGCAAGATCCTGCAGAGCTCTCACTAGAACATCATCATTTCCTTGCAACAGTGCATTTATTCCATCTTTGACTGCCTAAGAATGGAAAGCAGGCATTATTACAGAAATGGGAAGAGAACAGTCACAATAAAGTAATCCATACAATTTGTACACAGTTCCCTAAGCTGCTTGTAAAAATTTGATCTGTACTGTTTTAAGTTATTTGCCACATGAATGGTGTTTTTTAATCATGTATGAGAAATGTTTATTAGATGCAAAATCGCCAACAATTCTAAAAATTGCACTGGTCATTCTTTCTTTCATTCTCCAAAACCGGCTGTATTGTATTCAGGATCACTATGAAGCCAGACCTTATCAAACAAAAAAGAACATATGGTGCATGAACCAGCTTTGGAGATTATGTCAGTCCATGTTAGGATGCAAACACATGCACACACATGAACCAACACATACGCATGCACGTGCACACACACACACACACACACACACACACACACACACACACACACACACACACACACACACACACACACACCACTCACTTATATATAACATGCATTCTTACTGTCAGTTTGTATGAGTGCCAATTTACCTAACCAAATGTCTTTAGGGTGTGGAAGGAAACCAGCTCATCCCTGGAAACTCCCACAGAAAGCGCCATTGCCAATAACGAAGCTGAAGAAACAGCAGCTATAATGCAACATCATTAACAGTTGCATAGTTTTTCACCCCTTAGTGGCTTCTTACTTTTCTCATTTTTTGGATGTTCTGTATAGTTTTGGAATGGTCTGTCTGGACATGAGTTCATTCTTAGAACAGATAGTTCATGATAGTGGGGAGCCCACCTGCTAACCTTAATCCTGACCATAATCCTACACCATGCCTTAAAAAAAAACTTTCCAAATGACTGCCTTTCAGATAAAACATGTTTGAATATATATATATATATATATATATATATATATATATATATATATATATATATATTTATTTATTTGTTTGTTTAACCAGTAGTGTTTTGAGTTTTTTCATTGTCACTTTTTGAAATGCCGGCATTGTTCATCTGTGCTTCCATGGCATTTCAGTAAAGCATTACACCCTCATAAAATGCATGGTATGAAGGTCATAAGAGCATAACTACTTGGGTGGCAACAGCAGCAAAACCATCAATGTGAAGGGTGCTTCCAAGTAGACGTAAATGTTAGAATATGCTGTTTAATTCATCAACGAAGATTTGTGTTCATGTTGCTTTATATGGTGGTGGAATACACCATCTTATGCTTAATTATAGTATGGCATAATGCCTTCTGGTATAATGTATGATTAAACAGTTTTACATATTTTTTTAATTCTGTGTACAGTATGTTCAACAAACTTCTTTGGTGCTTTAAGGAGAAACACTGTTAGCTTAAAAATAATGTACAAAATGTGATTTCCATGATATTTTTCAGCACAGACTCATAGCAAGGAATACACGTGAAAGAAAACAAAAGCTGGATAAACACCTGCTGTACACCTCAAGCAAAAAAAAATGAAAAGATCAATGGTTAGACCACAGCTGAAGATAAAAATGGAATAATCCACGTCAGGAAATAAATCACTTGCAGCTTCACAGTAGTGCCCTTTATAAAACCAAAAGTTGTAACTGAGATGTAGTAGTCAAGGTAGGAAATGGTTCACTTGCAGTTTCACACCACTTTATTAAACAAGAGTAAGCACTTTTGCGATCTAAGTCAGCTGATCGCTTCTTCAGACTCATAAAAACAGTTAAAACATTGGTATTTAAAATATGGTTCAACCAATGAAAACACATGTAGAACTATGACATAGACTAATTAAAATTGCATACATCAGTACATTAATTTGCATTATATTCTGCATAAGATGAAATAAAATATACATATAACAGACACATTTTATGTAATAATCCATATTACTTAATGTTTTAGTGGTCTGGATTTTAAAAAAGGTTTCAAGGAAACAGCATTGTTCAATCCAGGAGACCTATCTGCCTGAAGTAATAAAATCCATCTTTGTTCTGCTTCCTCTACCTTATTCCTTATATCACCTCCCCTCTTACTTTTATTTATTATTTCTAAAACCATGAAATTAAAAATATGTTTCCTATCTTCTTCTTCCACATGTTTTGCTAAAGCACTTGTGTCTTTTTTATTACTTATATCTCTAAGGTGTTCAAGGATACGTTCTTTTAGACACCTATTGGTTTTGCCTATATAAAAGGCATGACGGACAGTGCAGAAGCTGAAATAAACCAAATTTTGTGTTTTGCAGTCAGCATAAAAATCTATATCAATTATAAATCCTAGTGTAGGATGTTTATATGTAGGTTTATTATATAAATAGTCACATGCTGTACAATTTCTGAAGGAAAAGTCCCCTGCCTATCGGATAGGATCAGTCTTTCATTGTTTCTGGATTTATAACAGAGTTGCCTTTTTAAGGACCTCTTATTTCTAAAAGAAATGCTGGGTCTATCTTCTAACAATTCTCTCAGTCAGGATCCGACTATAAAACATTCCAATTCTTCTCAAAAATATTACAGAACCTTCTGATGTCACTTGAATAAGTTATAGGGAATCTAACTTTAAAATCATGACCTTCCTTGCTTTTAACATCTTCTATAGTATTTGAGAAGAGCGGTTTACATCTCCCATCCCTATTTTCAATGGTATATTTAGAGCTTTCATTTATGTCTTTCTTACTATAACCTCTGTTTAAGAAGTATTTCTGTAATATAGTCATTGTCTTCACAAAGCCTTCATCTGTATTATGTAAGTGGCTTATTCTCATATATTGTCCTTTCACTACATTTTTGTGTACAAATGTTGGATGCATACTAGTCTTATGTAAGATACTATTTCTCCATGTAGATTTTCTATACATCCCTGTTGTAAGTTAATCTAACGCTGTCTTCTTAACCAAAACATCTAGGAACTCAATAGAGTCCCTGGAATGTTGACTAGTGAATCTTAAAAATTCAGTGGTGCTATGTAAGTACTCCACCATCTCTTGCAACTCTTCACTAGTACCATCCCATAACAGGAAGACGTCATCTACAAAACGTATATACCATACAATTTTGCCAGCATATTTATTGATAGCACTTAATACATGATCTTTTTCCCATGCAGCCAATGCTAAGTTGGCGTAGCTGTTAGCACAAGCCATGATAGATATTAAATAATTATCATAGGATTTATATCTCACTCCCCTCTTCCCTCATTACAGTTATTAGGTTGGACAAATGCAGTTTTATATGTAATATCTCAGACAAGGGGTAAAGTCATGGATTCATTTACTCCAATCAGCATTAAATCAATACTTTCTGAACATACTCTCTGATGTCTAGAATAAATCATTGAAATATAGGATATAGTTCCCTTGGCAAGTAATAATGCTTAACAAAGTTGGAGATGTGTAGACAAACAAAACGTTTGTATATTTAGTTGGCAAATTTATAGAAAAATAACTTTTAGTCAGCTGAAAAGGTACACTGATATTACAAACACACCCATAAAAATAATGTATAGCACATGGCATTGCAGATATGATCATTTACGACTTTTAATGAAATCACCATGCAGACTTCAGTTCTTGACATTGTCTTCAAATCAGTGATAAACTGCAGTAATAGCACAGCCTGAAGGGAATGGTATCTGTAAATCTGATTTGAACTTGCTCTTACTATGGGAATCTACAGCTAGCTGAGGGAGAGAGTTCAGAAATCTGTGTAGAATGATAAAGACTGGTGTCATGATATGATAAGGGTACCATTCTTTAGATGTAAGCTGAAGCATGAGAAAAGCAAATAAAAATGTAAAAGATTCAGTTGTCTTGCCACTGAAAGTCAATGAAGTGCATGGTTGTAACCAATATAAACTTGGGGGGATGGTATTAAAAGACTGGGGAGGCAAAGCGTTTACTAAGAAACTGAATTTAAATCATGCATTTGTGCAAGTGTATATATATATATATATATATATATATATATATATATATATATGTACTGTATTTATATTTGTATCTTTCTATCTATATATATATATATATATATATATATATATATAAAATACACACACACACACACACACACACCTGCGAGGTGTAGAATTGAAAAAAGGTGGGGAAAGACTTGTTCATTGATGAGTAAACTGGTTTGTTGAGTGACTGCAGCATATGCTTTATGAATGGGCATGATTTTATAACAACTGTTTTTTTTTTCATATCTGTGTCTGTGGATCCAGAGACTGGATGCTTGACTTTCTTACCAGAAAACCAGATGGTTATGGTTTCTATAGTTAACTGCATCACTGTTTTAGGGCAATTTATTTTTGCTTAATTGTAGTGAAAAAACACCAGGCTTGATGAGTTGTTAAACTATATGATATAAAAAGGCCCATTCATTCCGAATTATTTCTGATTCTGCTATTAATGAATGGTTTCACAAAGCCATGGAATCCTGACTGTACAGCCAAAGAATGTATTTAGGTATGTACAATGGGTAGTCTGGGATAGTGATGGCATAACAACAAGCAGTGCACTGATGTGAATGTGTCTAAACCAGCAATGCAAGCATTGCTATCACTAATGGCTGAACATACCAAAACTTGGTAAGAATAAACAATTGTTTCACATTATCAACTTATGGCAACCTCAGAATTTGTTTAATAGACTGCGAAGGTTACAGAAAGATGGAATCTCTTTTAGAATCACATGCTCTATTTTTTGTTGCTGTTGGTAAAAATGGCAATATTTTAATACATTATTATTCAGTCTGTTGTTCTACAACAAAACAGCCAGCCTGATTTCTTAAAACCAAAAGGATGCAGGAACTGCTGTCTTTGTTTTTATTCTCACCAATGCATACATCATTGAGGTTATACTTTATTTCACTGCATACATCATGAAGGTTCTGGTTGATCAGTGCATACATCATGGAGGTTACACCTTAATTCTTTTCATTCTCTTACAACTAATGAAACAGTGATCCAAAGCTCTAGATGTACAATTCATAACAAATCACTTGTTAACCTTCAACCCCCTCCTAATCGGTATGGTAAGAACTGCATTATATTTGTACTGTTGTACTGTTCTTGCCTTTTGGCTGACATCATGCCTGAAAAGGGTTCTTGGACCAGTGTACTTACCCAGTTAACAAATGTTAGAATAAAATGGAATACATCTATTTCTAACATACCTTAATTCCAGGGATTGCAGCTTTTTCAACAAGAGCTGTAACAATGAAGAAGTTGTCTGCACTCTCACCTCCTGGCAGTGACACAATGGTATCCAAATTCCTTTAAACCAAAAATATCAGACCTCTGGTTAAAACTAAAAGGAACATGTCTTAAAAAACAGAGTAATGCCAGGATTAATTAGCAATACATAATAACAGTTTATATATTGTAGCAGCTGATCATATTTTATATTTATAAGGCAAGCTAAAGTTATTTAATTTGGGGTTCAAGACAGACTTCTCATTACCACTTGTGTGAAGCTCCCATGTTCTCCTTGTATCTGTTTTTTTTAACAAATACTGGGTACTCCAAAAACATACTGGCTACACTAAACTATCTTTATATAACTTCAATATTTTACCATTCCCCTTGTATCCCAGGTCATAGCTATCCAACCCACTTATCCAAGTAACAATTAATAAATATAATAAAAGAATTGCACTAGTGGATCAGCAACTGGGATGCAGTATTATGTTGCATTGTACATATAATAATAATAATAATAATAATAATAATAATAATAATAATAATAATAATAATAATAATAACAATCCTTGCCAGCTCATCAGATAAGCTGGAGTCTGTTGTCAGTACAATTAGCTTTCAGCATTGAAACATACTTGTTTTGTTTTTAGCTCTAGAAATGTACAAAAATATTCTGAGAATGTCAAAAGTGGCACCCATTTTTCAGGAAGTTGTTGTAGAACTGGTGTTAAGTAAAGTGCAGATTATGGCAGGATGGTAATGTAATTGAAATGGTTATGATGGAGGACCAGTATAGCCTGACTTAAGCGTATTTTGTAGTGAAGGAAGACTTGGGGCTCATTCTTTTGTCACAATGCATGAGTCAGTAAAGGATGAAAAAAATATGGTAATGAGACAGAACTAGAGGCTAGCTGAAAGGGCTACATGTAATTACATGATCATGAGTTCCTTTATTAAACCACAAATCACATGCACACACAAATGTAGAAAACCTCCTGCTTAGGCATTGTTAGAATCATGGAAATGGTCAACAAAGATATAAGCAACTTTCAGACACTGTACTCAAACCAGTTTGGCTTTGTCATTGGAAGATCATGTCTACTAAACCTAGTGGACTTCTTTGAGAAGGTCAGTAAGGCAATGGATTAGGGGAAATAGAGCATACCACCTACCTGGCCCTGGTTAAGCCGGTCACTAAGGCAATGGATTAGGGGAAATAGAGCATACCACCTACCTGGCCCTGGTTAAGCCGGTCACTAAGGCAATGGATTAGGGAAAATAGAGCATACCACCTACCTGGCCCTGGTTAAGCCGGTCACTAAGGCAATGGATTAGGGAAAATAGAGCATACCACCTACCTGACCCTGGTTAAGCCGGTCACTAAGGCAATGGATTAGGGGAAATAGAGCATACCACCTACCTGGCCCTGGTTAAGCCGGTCACTAAGGCAATGGATTAGGGGAAATAGAGCATACCACCTACCTGGCCCTGGTTAAGCCGGTCACTAAGGCAATGGATTAGGGGAAATAGAGCATACCACCTACCTGGCCCTGGTTAAGCCGGTCACTAAGGCAATGGATTAGGGAAAATAGAGCATACCACCTACCTGGCCCTGGTTAAGCCAGCCGATACAATACCCCACTTGGGTATAGTTGACAATTGGGCATAAATCCCCTACATAACTCACTGAATTACCAGCTGGCTCACAGACAAGATGCAGGATGTCTGGATTGGTGATGCCACCTCCACAACAGACTGGTCACTAGTGCGGTGCCTCAGGGCTCCATGCTGGGATCGCTCCTATTTTGCATCTACTTCTCAAAGGTAAAGGCTAATGTCAAGCGCCTTTGACTAACCAGCTTCACAGATGACTGCAGATTGGGAGCTACCATAGATTCCTCCCATGACACAAACATCCAGGAGGGTGCAACATGGACAAATAACCATTGCCATAGTCATGGCTAAAATTCCATGACAAGAAATGCATTATAGTGCCGTTTGGGAATACTGACACCCAGGCTAATTAGTCCATTGATAAGACACCCCTAAGAGTGACCCAGTTGTCAGGGATATGGAAACATATCTACACATTAATCTAGCCTTTGACCAACTTGTGGCCAAGGTAGTAAGAAAATCATTCTATGTCGCACAACTTATAAGTAAGGGCATGACATCCAGTTCAGAGGAAGTCATAGTGCCACTTTATTCAGCCCTTATCAGACCCATCCTTGTGTATAATCCCCTTTAGCATGTGCCTGATTAGACAAATGCAACAATTGGAACACCCACAAATGTTCTTTAAAAGGAGAATCTAGGGTATAAACACATTGTCTTATATTATCCCATTAAAGCCCAATTTCTATACTCTTGTCTCTTACAGGTTAATGATAGGCGATCTATGCCTGACATACAAAACATCCTTGTATCCAGTTCTGATGGACCTTTTTATACATCAATAAAATCAACAACATCAGAACTATTAGATCCAAGAATTTAATTGTTGCTTGTGACATAAATAACATATGTTAGCAAGACAGATGGGTCTCAGAGAATCCCCATGCAATGGAACAGGCTCTACATCCATATGAAGCAGAGTTCATCCCTAACCTTATTTAAGCATAACATTGGCCAATGGATGGGAAATCAGAAATTCACCCAGATCTGGCCCCCATGTCTGTCATAGTTTGGGCATTACGTTCTGCCTTTGTCTAATATACCCTCTCCTAATAAATGCCCATGATACATAAGGACACAATTAGGTTGGATTGCATGGCTTGACTTATACAGGTCCTGGTGGTCATTAGCCTAGTTTATAACTATGAACTTATGAATTATGGAAAATATTTTTCTTTTTCCATGACATTATATTAAAGTACAGAAGACTGAATAGCTAATCAGTCTGCATCCACAAATATGCTGAATGACGTCATAAATCTAATGGATGAACAGTTTCCAATGCATATAATGGGCAAGTTTCAAGGTTGTCTGGAAAATTATATGTTGTCCTATCAGCAACTGGGGTACATTACTAAGCAGAAATAAGAGACAGGGCAGGCTGGTAACTGGTAAGCCTATGAGACTTGTTCAAAAAGTTCTGAAATGCATTGGCTAGTATGAGTTCTGGTAGAAGGCATCATTCGGGGAAGGACACTGACCAGGGTGAGGTTAATGAGAGGTCAGAATGATCTGGGAACACAATGAATGACTTTTTGACTTTTCAAGATCTATTTGGCTTTTGGATAGGGTAAAACTAGAGGACTATAGTAGACAAAGGCAGATTCAATAGATTGATCAATTTAAAGGCATATAATAGGTCTTCTTGCTTACTTGCTCAAAATGAAATGCAACCAGTAAGGAGCTTGTAGAAATCCCCACACCTATCCAGCACCTCTCTGGAGTGTCAACTTTCCAGAAAGGCAAAGACCATCTCATTCAGAAATATGCTTCCTGAATGACAAAAGTGAGTAGAAAAAGAAAACAGCTATATCTGGCTGGTACGTTTTAAACTCCCTCATTAGCGTCACCTCCTTCCCCAGCTAGACTCTAGTGTGTCTTAATATGTTTTGCTCCTACCTGACATTTCAGTGTCATTCCACCTGACCCCCAGCATACTTTGCCTTGTGAGCACTGAGCTCACATAATGGGTCCACATAGCTTCTTCTATTAGCTAACTGACAGTTGGGTTATGTGGTCTTGCGAGCCAGTGGACACCATGTTCCACAGCTGGCTGGAGGGATGGGTACTTATATCTTGTTCCAGCAAAAGTTATTTGATCACTTGCCTAAACAATCATTGATGCAAATGTCCATATCTTCACTGATATTGTAAAATCTTAAGGAATCTGTGCTATAATTTTTAGTGATATTTTCGTTTTCTTTCTCCATCTGTAGGCCACAAATAAAAAAATCTCCTTTCTATATCAGTTAACCTTATGATGTATAGATGAACATAAGTTAAATTTAAAAGAATGTATATAAAGGCTTTGCTTACAGCACTAAACTATACAAGATCTAGAAGTTAATTGGCACAATGCTGACAATACTGCAACAATCATAAAACATTAAGGTAACTCCAGTCACTTACAATTTTCTTCATAGTACTTGGGACTTTTCAACTGCTGTTATGAAAAAGAGCAGATAAGGAGAGCTTCATATTCTTTTTCTGATAATCTCTAATATATAATTATCTTTCTTATTCTTTTATTTCTTCATTTTTAATGCTGCTTGTAAACTTTTTTACCTTTTTATTTCTCCCCCCCTCTTTCATTCTTCTGACAGCCATCCCTGTGTTCTATATAATTTGATGGGTCCACTGGTACTCTAGTCACCCTCAGTCCAATGCCCAAACGTAAACCCTTGCTTTTGAGGATCTAAAGGGCATCATGGGGGTATGTTGTCCTACTTCAAGCTTTTTATTTTTTTTACTTTTATGACTTTCTCTGTTTTACCTTCCCTCCATCTCTTCCATGAGGCGTCAGTGACAATGGTCTGGGGTAGATGTGCAATGTGACATTTTGCCCAACCTCTGGAACAGCTCAATCAAGTCTCCGTCCTAAACCCCTTCAGACCATGGCACCACTAGCTACATCCCCAGCCTCCACCACCAATCATTGCTGGAGACACTCATGGAACTGTCTACCCTTCCAGGGATGGAAATGTCCATCCCTCCCTGCCACGGCATTAGTTGGCTGAGCCACTATTCGAACCCAGATCGACTGTATCATAGTTAGGGATTTATTCCTCTGTGGCACTGGAGCAGCCCACTACATGTTAAATTAGATCATTACCAGTAACACTTCCAACTACCTCACATATGCGTCTTCAGTAGTTTTGAGCAGGCAGCAGTGTGTTAGTATTTATAATTTGTATAATATATGTATGTGTGTTAGTATAATACATGAATGTATGGGTACGTAACATTTGATCTAACACTCATTTTGTGAAACTTCAAAATATCTAAAAAATTTAATCTAAAACTCATTCAGTCTAAAAGATATTTAATCTTATCACATTTGATAGAAAAGTGTTGCAGGTTATAGAGAATCATTGTGCTGGTATAGTTTAGGGTGTTAGGACAGTAGGAATTATAAGGCAAGTAAGTCTAGTACACCGTTTGTAACTTACTAATGCCCACCTACAAGTCTGTATTTGTGCATCAGCAGTGATTCACTGTGTGTGTGTGTTTGTGTGTGTGTGTGTGTGTGTGTGTGTGTGTGTGTGTGTGTGTGTGTGTGTGTGTGTGTGTGTGTGTGTGTGCGTGTGTTTGTATTTTTTTTTCATATATGGGTTGAGTAGCTAAAGTATAGAATGTTAGGATGAAATTGTATAACCTTATGTGTCAAGACAGCTATGCCTTATAATAAAGAACCCATGTTTCCAAAGCACATTAAAGTAATGCTATTTGAAACATATATCAACTAAATTTATTCAGTGTAATACACAGCTATGATAGTTAATAAAAACATATCATTGCATGTGCATGGGGAGACAGAAGTTGATGTTTACTACTAACAACAACAAAGCAATACGTGTCTATGCAACTGACAGCATTATCTTCAGTCTACCTATATCAAAATGTTTTTAGGAAATCTTTTTAACCTCTCTCCACCTGACCAATGAAACCACCTCATTCTCCAATGGCTATTTTATTCCCCTGACCATCTGACAGTAGAAGATCCTGAGAAAAGATGTTATAGACTGGGATCCCAGACATCATCTTAGAGGAAATATTATTTTTGCTTTAGATCTTATTTTCTCAGATTTGTCTGCTGTGAAGAAGGTAGGAGTTCACCTGAAGATGGTGCAGAGTAAATCCTTAATGATGACAGTCTGTTCCATATACACATGACAAAGTATAGCTACAGTTCTATATGATGCTTGACAAGCCAGGACAGAAATCTCAGTCCATACACTGTCTAGTGGATAAAACAGAAGTCTGCAATTCTTAAGATTACTACTAGACTAACTCATTTGTTTTTGACACTTTCATGGACAAATAAATAGATTAATAAAAATAAATAATTGTATTCAACAAAGGTATCACTGAGGGGAATGTCCTTACCCTGGAGTTAATCACAATATCTGTGTTCATGTAGTGAGAGTAGCTTGCAGCATAGGTGGTGTGAAAGCTTTGCCACCTTACGAAAATAAAAAAATGTAGTTGTTTTTAAATTTGCCCAAATGCACTTTCATCCACTTTTCAATTAGACAATTTTTCTTTGAAGGAATATTCTACATACAACGAAATCTAAAGCTCCCTTTATCAGGCAAAAGCAAATACCACTATTTGGAAATTCCAAAAGTGTCAAGGTTAAGAAGAATCATCAAACAGAAAAAAAGACATTTATCCCTGATAATTATCTTAGACTCCATGGTTAACAATTCCTTTATTTTTTCTAGCAGTAGACTTTTGAATTGTGTTTTTCTGAGTAATGATGGCAAATTACTTACAATACATGTCAGTCTGCAGGCTACTCAGACTCAATTCTATTTGGTCTTATTGTTTGTCTTTTGTTTAGTCATATTAGCTGAGATTAAATTGCATGGCAAAAAAAAATCTTAACTTTCTAACAGCAGACTCAAGTTGATTCTTTTCCAAAGTTATTGAAGCTTTCAATACATTCTGTATAATTTTTCTGCCATATTTGATTAACAATTGTTTTGAGTTCTGTCTTCTCTCTTTAACTTTGAAAGATTTCAGCTACTGCCCCACTTTGCAACCCTGGGCCACATAACAACTGCTAGAATACCACCACTCACTTTTGGGTGGCATGTACGAGGACATGAGTACAAGTGAAGTGACAGGGATGGTATTTATTGAACTTGCAAAGGACAATAAATTATGTTTCACATGAAATGCTTTATGTTTTAAATCAAGCATTAGTTCAGTAGTTTGAATAGTTTAGCAGCTATCTTGACTAGTCCTATTTCAGAGTTTACACAATTTCCAAGATTATCTGTTAAATAACTAAACCACACCACTAAGGCTCATTCACACCTATGACTTGCATCTAATAAACACTTTTGGTCATAAACAGAAAGAAAAAAAATATCACTTGGCAATAATCTGAATTCTTGTATTAGTCCATGTTTGCCATTTGCTGGAAATGAACTCTTGAGGTTCAGTCACTCTACCCATCAATAACAATAAATAACAACATTGTGCTCCTTACATTTGTTAAATCTTCTGCATGGTATTCAACTTTATTAGCTGCATGTTGGTATTTTTTCTGTATTATCTTTAATAGTCACTACTGACGACCTGTATTTTAATTAATTTAATCAATTCTGTTAGCTGAATTGCACATCTTTTTCCTTAACCTCAACTGTAAATAAACTTTGCCCATTTAGACTGCCTGGTTGACAGGAGATAAATTCAAATAAAAAAAAAATAAACACCATGTGCTGAATGGCTATCTTAGCAGATGACATTACTAAATGCCTACAAGCATGCCACATTCTAGACAGTGAGATATAGCTTAATACATCGGTGCACTTTACTACTTACTTGAGTTCAAAGGGCCTTCAGGTTTATTCCCAACAATATGTTGAAGATTATAAAGGAAAGAAAAAAAACAGGTATAAAGTTACTAAGCATGTGTATTTGAGTATGTAATATGCATTTAATAAAAATATTTACTGGTCTGCATACTATGCAGTTATAAACTTATAGACAAAAGAGACAAGCTGTATGTTTAATAATAAAATTTCATATTTTAGGTAAAACAGAGACTTATTGCCTTCTGCACTCCATGAATTGAAATAATGCATTGTCATAGTTTAATGTTGCATGAGGTTATGAACTGAAGCATGGGATTACCTAAGGAAAGATGGCCTGGCCCAGTGAACATACCTTCAAGTTTAGCGGCCCCCATATATAGCACTTTCTACCCTGGATTAACTCTACTCCTTTTATTTTTACTTGACTGTGGACTTCTGAAACAGGACCACCAAGCACTAGTAATCCACACTTGAATGAAGTTTCATGAGACACTTCTAAGATACCAAACTCCTCCTGCTGTCAATTAATAGAATGAAAGCCCCCTAGAAATGTACATGGCAGTATCAGCATGGTATATATCAGAGGGTCTGCAAGTAAGCATTGTCAGTGCCTCAGCACTCTTAACCTTTCATGTGAGGAATTTAAAGGGATATATATTTCTTTCCACACTAGGTACTTTGATTTACTTTTTCAGTACTGACACTGTAATAAAATGTATATGGTGTGTGCTGGGGACGGGTGATGATGTATTCCTGAGGTACTGAACTTTAGATGGAGTGAGGTGAATAACAATATATAATTCAAACGGGGGGGGGGGGTAGATACATATGTGAAGACCTATGTGTTTGCAGAACACTGCTACTATTAAGGTCTTCCAAAAATTCTAAACCACCATAGTAGAGCATATGTTTAACAAATTTAATAAAAAAAGAAATAAACATACAAGAGTCTATAAAAGATATCCAACGCCAGAACAAATCAAACATAAGCTCAATGAACTAACTCCATGTTTGAAACATAATATCAGATCTTGGATAATGAGCTATGACTATTGGTTATTTTATTTTATTTAACATTTATTTATAAATCTGATTTTATTCAAATAGGCAGCATGAAAGTTTCCTATAGGAATGTTAACTAGTGAATAACAAATTTAAATCCTATGACACCTATAACATACCATGAAATTTTAATTGTAACCCTTACTGAGTTGGCAAATTTTTTTAACTAATTCTTTTCAACAGCTTGTTCTAAGACTGAAGTTAAAAGGATAAAACTAAATTATGTTGAACCAAAATCCATGACCTACCCAAAAAATGTTCCAAAGGTAGTGTATTAGTAGTTGTTAGGGTCAGCAGGCTTCATTCCATTGAATACAATTGTATCCATATATTTCTGGCTACAAAATAGAGGTTAGTGCACCTGCTGGTAGCTTCACTAAATCTTTTTCTAGAAATGGGCCTTGTACTAAACGTGTGGAGAAGGCCCATTGCCGTTCCTGTTTATGAGAGTGGAGGCAACATCTATATAATAAATTTTAACCTATCAGCCTTACCACAATTCTGGGGAAATATTTTGAATTTGGTACACTAAAACATCTTAAAAACAATTCTAACTATATATTTTCAATAGTCCTTTATAAAACCAGAGTCACTGCAGGTCAGTGAATACTTTCTTGCATGATAAGAGTTTTTACGAGACTCTGACCAAGGATCATGACTTGGGATTAAATGATATTTCTGTTTATTTGGACCTGTCCAAAGTCTTTTATTCATTACCAAATGAAGGAATATTGAACAACTTACTTCTGTATAAAATCATCAAAAATGTGGTACAATGGTTGGAGAACTGGCTAATGAAAAGGCTGCAACAGGTTTCAATTATGGGTGCAAATTCAGCTTGAAGAAAGATTACATCTCAAGTACCTCAAGCTTATGTTCTGGGATCTGTTTAATTTTAAAGTATTTCCTACCTTTCTTCAAGTTCCACAGTTTGAGGTCTCAAATGGTGTAGTCAGTTGTAAGACTGAAGCAGTAACTATAAGTGCAAAACATGTGTAAAATCTGGGGTCCTATTATGCACTTTGGAAAAACATATTTGAATGGCTCAGCTTTGTCTGAAGCAGCAAACTTAAAAGACTTGAGAATTTTAATTAACAATAACTTTAATTTCAAGGCTCATACAATAAACGCAAAGTTGAAAGCCTTGAGACAAGAGTTTGTACTGTACTTTCAAACACATTCAAGCAATCTTATTGTATAAATCCTCCTTTTCTGTTCATAACTTAATAGACATGAACGTACTGAAGTATGTACAGAGAAAATTTACTATTTCAACATATATCTTTAGCATAAATTGACGTCTTATTAAAGAAAATTATATATGGCATATAAGGCTAAAGAAGGTGAGCTATTAATGACTATACTGGCTTGAAATTTTGCACTAATCCAAACATAGAAGAAGTCAAGGATGCAGGTATACACCTCTCTTTAAATCTCAAATGTAATGGCTGGAGTTATGCTGCACATTCCATTTTATGAAATAGCCTTTCCTTTAATGTTATATGCCCTCAGTCTTTGATTGCATTTACGACTTCTCTGGAGAATGGGGTTGGAACTAGAAAGTTCTATCATAATGTAGGCAGCCTACATTTCTTGGGAGGTCTGCAGTTCTAAGTATGGTTATTGTTTAGTATGAACATTAAAGTAGGGTTCCATCTGCCAGTGTCACTATAGCACAGGTGGATACAGAAGATCCTTTGGCACTCATCAATAACAGCAGGGGGAGTTTATCAAGTAAAAGAGAACTAGCATAAAACATAGCAAACCACTTCAAGTATGTATACGCAAAAAGTAAAGCACAACTCATCTTCACTTTTCATAGCCAGGAATCATAATTTATTGGTTGAGTTTATATAATTTCACTATAACAACATTTCAGCAACAAACACATGTCTTGTATGAATTATAGTAACTATTCATTTCTTTCCAGATTATTTTCAATCAACATAAATCATAATACATTTATCATACATTTATCATACATTTATCCTTAGCCATATACATATTACTTAATATGTTTACATACATATGTTTGTCAATTTTGACTTATTAAACTGAATAATTATATCCTCTTTGGCCTTAAGTTTAAGAGCCCTCCCACCAGACCTACTTGAAGCATGCAACTATACACTTAACTCATTTGTTGCAAATGCTGGGGTGCATTCTATATATAAAGCAAATGTACCTTTATAAGTGCATTGTTTCATACATTACATCTGGATTTTTCTTTTTTTTATGATGCTTTGTTTCTTTGTTTTTCTTTTCATCCCCTATAATATGTATATGGCTATATGGATTTTTTTTATTTTACAATTTATTTGAACTTTTGAAACTCTGTCTTTGATCTTGCTTAACAGAACATTATATATCCTATGGTATGAGGTACGAGATCTTTTACACAGTGATAATAGAAAAAGAAATGAAGATCTGCAAACAAATGCACGTTGTGTGTCCTCTATGGGTTAAACACACACATGATGCACAAGTAACTAGTAATCGCTTCAGATTTACTTGCACGTGTGTGTGAAGCCATGCAAATCATTAAAGAGTACCACATCAAGAGTCAGTATATCATAAAACACAGCCATCAAAGAACCCATCGGGCTCACTCATGCAACTTTAAATATTGCTGACTCCAAAGTCTAACAACAGTAGAGAAAAATGACTTTATTCAATTGTCTCCTAATCTTGTCAAAATATACTTCATGCAATTTATTTCAGGATAAATGAATGGCACATAACTGTCCATAGTTCTTCACTCATATAGTTCAACTATATGCAACATATTGGATTAATAAGATCTGATGTTTTTATGCATAGGTTCATGTGCATATACCAGGCTAATGGCCACCTGGGCCTTTATAAGCTTATCTGTGTAATCCAACACAGTTGTGTCCCTTTTTATCATGGGTATTTATTAGGATGCATATGGATCTGCTGCTAAACCTCAAAATCTCATGTAACTGAAACTCATTTTCACAAGACAAAATCATGAAGCCTTGTATACCCAAATGGCAAAATTTTCCCAGGGTATGTAAACTCTTGCCCAAACTTAAACAAAGCAAACACTGTAATAAATAAAACCCACCTAGGTGGGGGCTACCCCCTACACCTCCCAAATGTAGGGGTCTGCACCTCCCATACCCCACATAACTATATATACCAACTTCAGGATCACACAACAGTGGAGAAAAGGGCATGTTGGTGAAGTGCTTACTTACCCTGGTAAAAATTCACCATTCGGGTATTCAGGTTTCCCTATTTTCTTCTCATAAAAATGAGTTTCAATCATATGGGATTTCAAGCTTCAGAAGGGATCCATATATATTTGTGATACCTTAAAAACGGTGTTCAGTTATCTTTCAGAAACTGCTGCCTTTACTATTTATACTACAATTATAATAACATGGTTTCTGTTTACTAAATTTTTAATTTTCCAGTTAAAAAGGCAGCATTCAGAAATGGAACATACTTATTGATATATATATTTTCTTTGTCTTAGTAATAGTGAATACATCACAAATATATTTTAATAGTGTTACATTGATTGTTATAATTTATCTTTAGACACTGGATGACTGTAATATAAGTAAAGTAAAATCATTTTTACAGACATCAGTGCTAAATCTATAGAGAAAATATTTTGATTATGTTTCTCAAAGAATTCTTCATGATAACCTCAATGAAAATAAGTTCCTTTCATAACATTTTGAAGCTTTTTTTACAACAAGAGTGAAATATATGTAGTTATTTAACATATTACCTCCTGCTACTGTTGTATAACTGTTTTTTTTATGTTTTTGTATACTTTTCAGTAACCAAAATGTATATATTACAGCTGTCTGTACATTCTAATATACTTACAAGACCACTAGGACATGAAAAAAAAACACTTGACTTTTTGTTATTCTAATTTTGTTTTATTAAATGTTTCTGTATAAGCAACAGTTAATGTTGTTGTTGTTGTGTCTTTCGGCTTATCCCGATTAGGGGTCGCCACAGCGGAACTCCGGTCCATTAATGTTTGGTAGTGGATTTTTACATGCCGAGTTATCAGCCCTGATGCACAACCTTCAACGAAGGCACGCCCATTCACGCATGCCTCCACACAGAAGACGCTCTAGCTGAGAATCGAATGCAACAACGTCTTGCTGTGAGGCGGCAATGCTACCGCAGCACCACTACCGCAGTTAATGTTAGTATTAATTCAATGACTGTGTTTGTTTTAAGCATGCTTTTAAAGCTCTTTATAAGCATTTGATAGCCACAGGGAAACATTTCCAGTATGACAGGATGCAGATAAATGATGATCTAATGAATCTGAATTATTGCTTAAGAAGTTAAAGACCTGATGTCTGTGAGGTAGTGTTGTGTTGCTGCTTTGGCAGTGGGATGTCAATCATCAAGACATGGGGAACGTCCAAACATTGGACTCATCTCCATTTGGATTCATCAAAGGCATGTATGCTTACTCAACCTGGCAGATATTGTTGAAAAGGTCACCAGAGCAATAGGTGATGGCAAAATGGCATATAACACATGCTTCAACCTGGACAAAGCTTTTAACACAATTTGCCACCCAGGCATAGCAGAAAAGATAAATGAACTAGGGACCTACTAGATTGCCAACTGGCTCACAGACATAAGGCAGGAAATAAAAATGGGAAAGTTACCTCCACAAAGAGACCAGTCACTGGTGGAGTCCCACACTGTTCTGTGATGGGACCTCTCTTGTTTGGCATTTTCTGAAGTAAAAGCCAATACCAAAGGGATATGGCTGACTAAGTTTGTAGATGACTGCAAGCTAGGGACTTGAATCTCCAAATGACTTAACCATCCTGTATGAAGGTTTGTCCCAAATAAATAACGTGTGTGCCAAGATCATGGACTGAAATTAAATGCTAAAAATGCATTATTATATCCTCTGGGAAATCATTTACCCCCAGGAAATTACAACATTGATAATACACCCATAAGAGTTGACCCAGTTGTTCTGAATTTAGAAAATTGTGTGGACAGTAACCTAACTTTTGACCAACATGTCTATTGTTGGAAGAAAGTCCTATATTGCACAGCTTATAAACAAAGGGATTGTGTCTAGCTCTAGGGATGACATTTTCCCCTTTACTCAGCCATCATTAGGCCAATAATTGAATATAATGCCTCTTTTGGCATATATCTGTCCAGAAACATGCAGCAACTGTAACACCCACAGAGATAACTACTAAAAGGATGCAATGCCTAAACAACATGTTGTACATGAACTGACTCAAAGCCCTGTCACTATACTTGGTATCCTACAGAATACTAGGAGGTGACCTCTGTATGGCATCCAAGGCATCCTCTGACCCATTACTGATAGATTTTCTGCACATCAGAAAGTCAAATAGCATCAGAAATACTCACTCTAGGGATCTAAACCTGTTCTGCAATATCAGCAGAATGGTTTGCAGGAAGAGGCATATCTCACCAAGGATACCTCTGCTCTGGAACAGACTCCCCATCCACATAAAACAAAGCTCATCCTGTCCATATTCAAGCACAACTTGAATCTATGGATGGGAAACAGAAAATTTACCCCAGGATGACCCCAGTACTACTAATGGACAGAGACAGTTCCTAAATGATTTATCTCATGCATGATCCCTCAAATTATCTATGGTATGACCCAGTTATTCTCATTAGGGGCAATATATAATTATTGACAATGGGATGGGTAAAGCCATTCTCTAACAAAATTGGATAGGTTAATTTGAGCACAAAAGAGAAACTGGCTAGGCTTAAAATAGCTGTCAAGGGCAGCTATCCTAGTACTTACCTATGAACCTATATTATTAAATACCGGTCTAACTCATTAACACCTGCTGGAAGTTTATTAAGGATACGTCATATTTCTGACTACTATTAGAGTGGACGGTAATTGTCTGCAATTGACAGTCACAAAATTTTAAAATGGGAAAGATCTTTTCAGCAAAAAAAAAAAAAACAAAGCAGACATTTCTTCATTTTTCAGTTCAAATCACTTTCTCACATTTTAAACTGCTTAATGAGGCACAGAAGTCTACAAAACTCAGTAATGCAGTTATGTTAACTGTATTCAAAGTGTTGTATGTGGTCTGTCTTTCGAACAGTAGACATGAATGTAACAATGAAATCCACACAACTAGCCATGCAATAGAGAAATATTTAACAGCACAACCAGAATTGCAAATGTAAATGAGTTCAAGCCTACATTTCATACTTTAAATGCAAAATGTTGCAAATATTGCCAATTCATTTAAAGGCTCCCTATTAAAATGTCAGAATTTACAATGGAGACTCCTAAAATGCCAAAAAATGAACAAAAATACAGGAGAAGAGTTGATATCGACCATCAATTTTTATCTTTAAACTTGCTTTTTGCATAAGGTCAAGCACCTTAATGTGCCTCCCACAACCCCAAACCTATATACTAACACTGAGATCACTATACCTCAGAGAAAAGGGGGTATTCTGAATAATGGCAGTCTTAAACTTGATATATGTAAGGTTGGATGTTCATTCTATCACACTTCTCATTCTGTGACTTTGAATTGAAAGTCATGCAAGTTCAAATGGTTACCTATTAGAATAAGGCAATTAGAGTTACAAGGCATTTTAGAGGAACTTTGGGCAGTAAAAAGGTATATTCTGAGTAGGAGACTAGGTAAGTATTACATTGAGTGATGGGTAATAGGAGAGGTGGGAAGCTAAAAGTTATTCTTGATAATAAAATGTGAGATTGGATTAGGTAATGTTCTCAGTAACAGCACAAATAAACAAGCATGGGGTAATGGAAGAGTAGGAGAATAATTTATTATTCTAGGTAATAGTATGGAAAGGAATATTAAAAGTGTATTCTAGGTAAGATGAAGAAAGGCACATATTCTCTGGGTATGAAAGTGGGAAGAAAATGATAGTCCAGATTAGCTGCTGAGGTGAGTAAAAACGCATGTGGTAGTCTCTATATTTGGGTATACAGAAGCATACAGAGTACCCCTGAGTTGTAGACTGGAGAGAGAAAAATTGTGTAACCTTTGTGACAGGGTGATTCAGAAATATTCAGATGTTCTGGCTAGAAAGATGGCTGAGGAATTATTGCTTATCTAAGCCTCGTGAAAGAGTTGAGTTACCTGAAATTAAACCCTACACATAAAACATGCTTACTAAAGAGATCCCACCTCTAAAGATTTTGGTAGCAGGGATAGCACAAACAAAGACCTTGGTGACCATAAATTAGTGCATTATGTGTTTTACAAATTGCAATTCAAAGGGCCCTGTAGGATCCTTTTTCTTCCAATTAGCCAGCACATTATCTGCATGAACAAGAACAGGTGGTAGGCCAAGGGCTTTTGAGACTTCATAATATGGCACAGCAAGGTTCTTCGGCAATACCTAAATATAAACAATCAATACACACAGAAATTGTTTGTCATTCATCCGATACCAGAGTAGATGTATTACCACAGCCCAGAATTATTGTTACTCAAATATTTCTGCATATAACTATTAATAAAATGTTTAGCAAATATGCATTTTATATTTGAATTGGCTGACAAGTTCTTAAACTAAAAGCAGTTTTACAAGACTGTCAAAATGCAAACTAAAATAATTATTTGCTATGTACTAATGATGCTAAGCATTTTTCACTGTTTCTGTGTCTTAATTTTAAGTAGTTACACTGTCTACACACTCACTACTTTATCTGTGTGACTTACTAGCAGTACCAGCTTAGCACCATTTAACTGTCAAAAGTGCTTTGACTCTTAAAGTTGGGTTAGGTACCTTTGTTAACTGCAGCCTACTTGCTAAAAATCTCCTCCCCAAATTATTTTCCATTTTATTCACAAATATGGATTTATATCCACTCCCCCCCCCCCCCGGACTCACAAAAGCCTGCACGGAGTGCAAGAGCTCATGCAGGCAATATGTCTGCCATGCAATCCAGGAACAGCCTGCAGGGGCATGCACGAGCGCTCCTGCATTAATCTTGCATGGACTAAGCCCTGGTATGCAAATCACCCCATTTGCAGGTAAACTCCATGCAAATGGGGTGATTTTGCAATCCAGGAAGCTTGCAACAGTCCATGCAAGACTAGTGCTATCTGCAGAAATGTACTCGGTTAGTAACCAAGTACATTTCTGCAAAATCTAAAACGAAGCTCCAAATAAAGGCTGCATATCATTGAGGAAGCATGCCGATGGCCATGTATAAGGCCATTGGCATTGCAAATAATAAAAAAATAAAAAAATCAACTTTTATTTTTTTTTTTAGCCAATCTTGGCTGTTTAAGCAAACAGGATCGGGGGAAAATACCAAAATAAACCTAAAATAAGCATTCTAACTAAAAACAATATTCTGCCATGCAAGTCAATGGCAGGCAAAAGACAACCTGGCTAGTGAGTAGTGATTGCTAAGGGGGGAGTCTCAGTGTGAGACATGTAACTATGCATTAGCAGGCAATCCTATGCAAATGAGGGGAAGGATAGTGAATCCCAGTTGTCCCCAGCACACTAGTCAGGTCCCAACAGTGTAAGAGTATGAATAGCTGGATGTAAGCCTAGGAGGTAGGTGACATCATGATGGGGTGTGTCAGGCATACTGTAAGCAGATTAGAGCCCTGTGACTCGGGTTTGCTCCTAGCACAGCTAAGCTAGGGGGGGTGTCTAAACCTGCCTAGCACTCTTTACAAAGTGTAAGCAGTTGTGCGTGATGTGCACCAGGTTTTAAACAAGTGAAAAAAAGATTAAACCTGGAAATAGCAGCTCTGGTGACATCTGAGCACTCTGCGCGGCACGCCTCGGGGCTTAAACAGGAAGGCAATAAGAAGGAAAAGAGCAGTAGGAAGGTAATCAAGGTGAACTAGCATAGCTGGCAGGTGAAATGTATCAGAACCAGCCAATTACACAGGCAGCAGCCCAGCCCACCACTATAAACTATGCAAATACCTTTCTCTCTTGTTTTTTTCCCAAAAAATCTGCACCACCAGTGTATACGAATGGGGAAATTTTACAAAATAAAAGCAAGAGAAAATATGTTAGAGGCTGCTTTTGCTATCATAAACATGTGCAAGAGGCTGAGGGTGATGAGGATGTGAATGCTGATAACCAACCCACAGTGAGAAGGAGGAGAAGAGTGTACAGACCCAGGGAAACCTACCAGGGGCTACATGAGCTGGAGATAGTGAAGTGCTATAGGGTGGACAGGGACCTCCTACAGCATATCGTTGAGCTGTGCCGGCCACACCTCAGACACAGAACCAACAGAGGGGAACCCATCCCAGTGGAAACCAAGGTATATGTAGGCTTAAGAAAACTAGCCACAGGTACCTTCCAAAGGCCAACTAGGGATATCATGGGGATCTCACAGGCATCAGCCTCCAGGGTTCTCCACCAGTTCCTGGATGCCATATCAGCACATACCGGTGAGCACATATATTTTCCCAACACCCATAAGGCGTTGGCCAGCAATATGCATCTCTTCCAACAAATAGCAGAATACCTTGAAGTAGTGGGTGCTATAGACTGCATGCACATACACATAAAAGCACCACCCCATGAGCAGGGCAGGGTCTACATAAACTGCAAGGGCTTCCCCTCCATCAACTGCCAGGCCATGTGCAATGCCCAGGGCATTATAATGAATGTGTATGCTGGAAGCCCTGGGAGCTATCACGATTCCCACATCTGGCATCTGACGCAGCTGTACCAGAGATTTACCAGTGGGGACATCCCATACAGCCACCTAGTGGGAGATGCTGGTTACGCACTGGAGCCATGGCTGATGACACCCATCAGAAATGCACACACACCCGAACAAGAGCTCCATAATGAGGCACACGCACAAATAAGAATCATAATAGAGTGTGTGTTTGGGATGCTCAAGTCATGGATCCGATGCCTGGACACATCCGGTGGAGCCTTGCAGTACTCTCCAGCTACATGTACCCAAATTTCCATGGTATGTGCCATGCTACACAACATGATCATGTGGAAGCAGCTGCAGCAGGAACAGCATGGGGCAGGGCCACACAGCCCCCCACCATTGCCAAGGCCAGCACAGGCACAGAGTGACTTGGAGGAGGAACAACCTGAGCCTGCACCTGTAGGCAGAAGGAGGTGTGCAGAGTATGCCCTGACTTTGGCAAAGAGGCCATGCATAGCACATACACTGACACAGTAGGAACCCAGGGAATGGAAACTCTCTCTGACTCACACATACAGTAAAAGGGATACCAAAAATGACACTACCTGTGCTGTTCCATGTATAGGGAGTGTACTATGTGCATCAGACATAGTCAGCCCTCCATCACCATCCTCAATACTGGCACAGCCACAAGGTACTTCACCCTTACTATCAATCACTGAATGCAGTAGTATGGTCTGCTAGTTGTATCAATGGTATGGATGTGAACATGCAAGGAAGGGAATTGGGTGACTGAATGGGATGGCAGCAGATAGTGGACGGCTATATGGGCAGCATGAAATCATAACAAATACTGGTGTCAGAAAAGTAGGCAGTAACAGACAAGGTGAAAAAACCCACTGCAGGACATGTGCTGGCCCAAATGTGTGTCCACAGGGCACACACATGCATGTCATGGAGGTTCACATACCCAACAACAGTCCCACCCAGCCAGTAGGACAGGTGTAGATGAACACAAAGAAAGGCTGTGCTAAGGTCCTCAAGGTATGGCAATGGAGATCACCCCCCCCCCCCAGACCTACACAGAGTATAACAAGTGGAAAGTGGAATGTCATTTATGAAGGGTAGGAAGTCTGAAATGGCAATGTAGGTCAATAAAACCTATAAACTGTACTACACTGATATGCCTGTAGTCTGCAGGATAGGTCAGAATACAGATTTAAAAGGAAGCCAACAGACTGCCAGAAATACCAGTGCAGTCAAAGCAAATGTCCACAGTTGGCAGGTGTGCCCCCCACCAAACCCTATGTAACAATGTATTAGCATCCATGCGTTGGAGTAATAACAGTGAGCACATAGTACCTGAGCATTCCAAAGTAGAAGGATGGATTGTGTCATGTGTGCAATATGCAGAGCTCTGAGTGTCAGGCTGATGTGTGGAAGCCAACAGGATACCTGAAATATCAGGTGGTTATAGTAGAAATGTCTATAATTGTCAGGTGTGTCACCCCAATCCTATGTAGTATAGCAGTAGCATCTATGTGTGGGCGTCACATCAGCAGAGCACAGAGTACCTAAGCTGCCCCAATTATAATGATGGAATGTTGCATGTGTACAATATGCAGAGATCTGAGTGTCAAGTTGTTGTGTGGAAGCCAACAGAGTACCTGATATATCAGGTGGTTGTAGGAAATGTTGACAGTTGTGATGTGTGCCCCAACAACCCTATGTAGAAATGTATTACCAGCCATGTGTGAGAGTAATAACAGTGAGCATCGAGTACCTGAGCTGGTCAAATCAGCAAGATGGATAGTTGCATGTCTACAGTAGGCAGAGCTCTGTGTGTTAGGTAGTTCTGAGTGGTATGCTGTGTGTATGTGTTTGGTAAATAGCCATGGATAGTGTGTCCTGGTGGCCAATGGTCAGCACTGCTGACGACCGGGCAAAGTCCACACAACTGCAGTGCCAAAAAGACTGGTATCCCAGCAAGACATGTTGCAGCAGTAATCCATATGATTTGTACAGATGGCATGACTGTCACCATCTGGAAGATGGACATGGCATGAGTGTTGGCCCAGACTTACACACAGTACACAGGTGGAAGTTCCATAGAGAGAGACTGTTTAAAATTTCACAGTGAAATGGAGACACCCTTCGTTTGTACATACAGGTTCACAGCACATCAGTTGGTTGTGCAGTATGGGAAACTAAGATGTACTGTGGGCAAACACTGGCAGACCACAAAAGGCAGAGATATGATGTATGTAGAAGCTGCTGGTGTCCACCCACTAGCCACCAGCAGGGGAAAGGGCCACGTATACCTGTGAGGCAGTTGCAAGTAGCTACCCTAGTACACATGCAGCCAGTCCGGCCCAACATCAGCCTCAGGTAACACACAGGCCACCTCCCTGCTGCTGTGAATATGTACAATATGATCCCCACATTACTATGTGAATACTCACATAATGCAGCATGCTGAAGAGGTGCCCCACGCAGGTGTGTCCATAACTGTAAGATGCACCCTGCCAGCATCCACACCAATGGATTGATATTAACAGAAACAATTGCCATCACCACCTTCCACACCTATCCTGTCACCCCAGGGGAATACATTGCCTTGCAGCCTGGGTCTGTACAACTGACAGAATGCACTGGCCTGCTACAGATAGCCTGCATCAGTACCCAATGCCCCATTGTCCTCTGTCACAGGTCTGTGTCATGCCTATACCACCACTGTATGTTACCCCATGGACTCCCACATGATGACAAAACACAGTCCACAGACACAAATCCAAGGACATGTTGACAAATCCCAGTGGTATGTCCATCATGTTCCAATGCATGAACTGTGGACTAACCTGTACATACTGCTGGGATGGAGTGGCAACTATAGGCATACCTATCAGATATTGTGTGCATAATGGTAGGAAGAGGACAGATTAACAGAGGGAGGGGGGGTAGCATCACCACCATGGAGTGCGTGAAGGGTGAAACCCTGATGTGTGCACATATGTATCATGGCTGCAAACACTGGGATGGGTGGCCACAAACCTGTTTTCAAATCAAATTGTGAAGGGTAATGAACAGAATAATGTGCCCTGCCTCTGGATAACCTCAATGAGTCTGAATACCTGTGAGGTATGGCCACAGCACGATATGGTCATCCAGTCATGGTGATAATTGTACAGGCATGGGACCCACAGCCACAACAGCACCAAGGTGCTGGACCATATACACAGACCCATCAGCAAGTGTCTGCAGTTTCCACGCCAGAATGACATGAGTGTGCAAGAATATGTAGTTTGCACACCACAATACTAGACAAAGCTGCATTCAACTTGTAATCCCCAGGAACCTACTGCCAGCAAAGATGTTTACCTGTCAGTAGCTGAGGACATAAAACATCAGAGGGTAAAACACCACATATCACTGTGTATCACTGCCGACACCAACACCATGTAGCAGAAGCACCACAGACACAATTAGCAACAATCTCACTACCCTTTGCCCAATGTTGACCCACATTGTCAACCAATCTACAGATATCCTGCAGAAGCGGGTTACTAGCTGTAGGTGTAGAGCACAAATACCTGCACTGGAGTACAACCTACCTGGAATGGAGTCACGCATGCAATGCAGACACTCATACTGGGCATGTTCACACACTTAGAGAAGCAAAGGCCATGTCAGAAAGCAAATTACAGAAGGGTCATACTGAGCATGCTCACACACTTAGGGAAATGAAGCCCATGTCTTGAAACAACTGTGGACTATACATAGCAGTCAATCACAGATGTCTGTGCAAACACTACACATTACACACCAGTCATGCTCTGCACACACAACGGATGAGAATATACACATATATCCAAGGACAGCACACTATAACAGCTCAGACATACACATAATAGATGTGGGAAGAGAGTGACAGACAGTGACAACTCCCCTCTCATGAGGCCTGTCCCACACAGCACAGTCCCATTTTGCAAAAACATGTGATGTGCAAATGCCCATCACTGTACACAATTGTCCCTGGTAACCTTCCAGTCAGTACACCTTTCATTGCCTTTCTTTGACAAGTCTGCTGATGTTATTCCCTGTGAAATACACCTTTGGTGAAGGAGTATCCCAGTAATCTCTGAGGCGTGTTCTGTAACTGCGTAATGCTCTAATGTGCTGTAGTAGTTAGGTAGGTGTTCTAATCATATTCATGGCAAGTGAGTGTGTGTGTGTGTGTGTGTGTGTGTGTGTGTGTGTGTGTGTGTGTGTGTGTGTGTGTGTGTGTGTGTGTGTGTGTGTGTGTGTGCGTGTGTGTGCGTGTGTGCGTGCATGCATGCATGCAGGCATGCGTGCGTGTGTGCATGTGTGCGTGTTTGTGCATATGTGTAGGGCCCAATGCTTTTGAGGACAGTCAGTACACCTTTCTTTGACAAGCCTGCTGATGTCATTCCCTGTGAAATACACCTTTGGTGAAAACACATCCCAGTAATCTCTGTGGCACATTCTGAAACTACGTAATGCTCTAATGTGCTATGCATAGGTAGGTGTTCAAATCCCATTCATGGCAACTGTGTGTTTGTGCATACACCTGTCATTGCCTTTCTTTGACAAGCCTGCTGATGTCATTCCCTGTGAAATACACCTTTGGTGAAAAAGTATCCCAGTAATCTCTGTGGGGTGCTCTGTAACTGCGGAATGCTATAATGTGCTGTAGTAGTTAGGTAGGTATTCTAATCCCATTCGTAGCAACTGTGAGTTTGTGTAGGGCCCAATGCTTTTGAGTACACCTGTCATTGCCTTTTTTTGACAAGCCTGCTGATGTCATTCCCTGTGAAATACACCTTTGGTGAAAGAGTATCCCAGTAATCTCTGCGGTGTGTTCTGTAACTGTGTAATGCTCTAATGTGCTGTAGTAGTTAGGTAGGTGTTCAAATCCCATTCATTACAACTGTAAGCGTGTGTTTATGCATATGTGTAGGGCCCAATGCTTTTGAGGACAGTCAGTACACCTGTCATTGCCTTTCTTTGACAAGCCTGCTGATGTCATTCCCTATGAAATACACCTTTGGTGAAAGAGTATCCCAGTAATCTTTGGGGCGCGTGCTATAACTGCATAATACTGTAGTGTTATAAGCTAGTTAGGTAGGGGTTCTATTCCCAGACATTGTAAGTGTGAATGCTTGTGTGTCCCTTTGTCAGAGTAGGGAGCAATGTGTTTGAGGCCATTCACAGGTACTACAACCTCCATTGCCCTACTTTGGCAAGTTTGCTGACATCATCAACTGTGAAATACACCTTTGGGTAATAAACATCACAGTAATCTCTGTGGCACATGCTGTAGTGTGATAAATTAGTTAGGTAGGAATTTAAATCCCAGCCATGACACCTGTGTGTGTGTGTGTGTGTGTGTGTGTGTGTGTGTGTGTGTGTGTGTGTGTGTGTGTGTGTGTGTGTGTTTGTAATTCATAACCTGTGTAGTGGTGGCTGTGACTGTGTAACCCCTGTACCCATTTTCTTATATGGTGGCCATATTATATGTCACAATGTCCACCTTACAAGGATGGCAGATGTCAATCAGCTGAGATTCTGGGGTGCCAATGCACACCCCTACATGTGATACAAGGCCTGGTGAACAAAGTAATCAACTCTAGTATTACACAGAGTGCACTATGAACCTGTGTCTCATACATAAACACACTTGCCTAGACAACTGGTGCTATGTTGGTAGTGCCCTACATACTGCTCACAGATAGCAAGCATGGTGTGATTGCAGTGGATTACAGAGGGCATGGCACCCTGTCCATCAGTACAATAGGCACATAACTGAAGACAGTGCACCTTCACTACGATCCTCAATGGATGCCTACAACAACTGTGGTGCCATCAAATGTGATCCACAAAGGACTATCCAGGAACACGCCCTGCCACAAGAGGCTAGGAGTGGCACATGTGATAATAACAATCTGTTTACATAGCATGGGCCAGACCCCCCAGGTACAGTTCCACATGTCACTGTACATGCATGTGGGAGGTGTGCACATCCCAGACACCATCCATGTCATGGAGTAAGGAACACATACATGGCAAGCAATGCCTAGCATTGCCCACACACAATAGTTTGCCAGGTGACTGGATGGTGAATACAATACCCAGCTGTGTGGAGAAACCAGACTCTGCACTCCTGAGCCACACTGTAGACCATTGTCATATCACCTGATGCCAAGGAATACCCATCACCTGCCTTGTATAGCCATCTGACACAGTTGACCACTACACACCCATGAAGCAATGTACCCATGCATGTCAGTACTGGCACCCTGTGTCTGTGTGTGTGTGTGTGTTATATGCTGCCTATGACCACATTCACACTCACTACAACCCCCATTGGCATGCTAAAGCATGTTGTCTGATGTCAGACACCTCCACATACCCTTTGCCCATATAACCTCTGTATAACTCCTGTGGTGCATATGATACCTGCACAGTACTGTGTTGTGGCAATCTAACTAGTGATGAGTTGTATCCCTGGCCCTGCCAAGTGTGTCAGTATGTGTGCATCCCTGTGAGAGTGTGACTATGTTGACACTGATACCTGTTCATGCGGATAGGCACATGTACTCGACCTACCGTGTAGTTACCATATCACTGTTGCAGATGTCACACACCATCACATATACGTTGGAGGACTCCTCAACATGTAACATATCTGGTGCATCCAATGACTACTTATACATGTAATAGCAGTACATAGTCAGTCAGGGGTTTGATACCCTGGACTGGTAGGTGTGTGACACAAACATGCTTACATTTTACTCTCCCAACCCTCCCTGACTATCTTTGCCTTTGTCTGCCTCTCTCACTCCTTCTCTAGTGGATGTCAAAACTTACACCTGCTTTGCTTAGGCAGCAGCATGTGTATTGTCAGTGATGCTCATGATCAGCTGATGGCCTCTGCACTAATTGCAGCCATCCTCTGGTTGATTGCATGTGGAACAGCTGTGGTAACATTCCCATAGCCAATTGCATGGCAACACACTCCAGTATCTAGGAACATCATGTTGGTGTTGGACCTTTGCATTCACTGTGAGCAGGAACTAGATCTGTTGTTTGGCAAACAGCATCAAAGATGGATTGGGGACTTACCTCTGACAACATACACTGTGAAAACAGGCCAACACACAGGAGGGGGATGTGCCTGTTTTGACTACAGATTGTAAGTGCTGCTATACTGCAGTTGGGGTAATGTTGGTTTAACAGGGTGTGTGTGGATATGGCTGTCCTGCATGTTTTAATACTTGTCATGTCAGTGTTATGTTTATGAGGAATCCCCAACAGTAGGGTCATCTGCAGACTGCGCAGTCTGTGGTGCCTTGTGTTCCTTGTGTTACCCACAGAGCACCTATCTGTCAACTGCAGAAGGTAGTGTGAGGATTGCAGTCAGTAGATGGTGACAGCCGGGAGAGTTATTGACTTCATATCTCTCATAGGACATATGTTGCAACAAACCCTGTTATGACAGTAAATGTATGAGGTTATCACAGCAACATGTCAATACCGGCCCTGTGTTTTTGCCTCCAGCCACAACTCTGTCAACATTTGTACATATGTCATGCAGTAGGGGGAGCATATATTCTGTACACCATATTCATTGATAGCATATCTGAAAACAAGCCAGTGAGATATCACACTGCTACACACATGTATAGTAGAGGTTATACTTGAGGACATAGCCTGGGCATTCTGTGGTTGTGTACAGTAATGAGGTATGTGTAATTCTGGTAATTGTCAACAGTGTGTGTACAATGAATATGTACCTTGGCCTGTGTAGAGACTGTGGTAGATGTCATTGTTCTTCGTCCTGTTCTATCGGATGTTACATGCGGCTCCACTGTATATCACCCTATCAGCTTACATGTTTGTAGGGGCATACACACACATGTCCCATACCACAAACAGGCATCGGACCACACTGTGTAGTGGCCCAGTATATGTAGGGTTGGTGAGTGGCACATATGAGGATGATGTTGATCAGATAGTCCATATGTAATATTATGCTAGCTTACCATATGTGGCTATGACTGTGTTCACATTGGTTGTGGTTATGCACTTTCACACAGATGTCTGTTACTCTGTGATGTGACATGCCTGTAGACCCTGCTATCTATGCAGGTACATGTGTATTCCCACATAGGAGATGTAGGCCAGTGTTGAGTCAGTCTGCCAGTAGCTTGCACTGTGCTTTGTTACATGCCTAGCAGCTTACTGTACTTACCCAGTGAGATGTCATGTCCAGATACTTGCCAGATGTACTGCTGCTGGGCCACTATAACAGTCATATATGTCAGACAAAGCAGTGGGATGCTGTACAGATGTCTGTCACTAACTAGTGGGTAGTATGTAGCCATGGCACCTCTGTACCAGTGGTTATTATGTGTCAGGACAGACAGGGGTGTATGAATGCATAACCTATGGGGGCAAATGTATACCAGTATTTACATGATATACCCATCTACATGGCTGTTGACATCCACATTGTCAGGCTTGGTCCACATGTCTTGCATGAAGGGGTTCTGTGTATACCCCTGGTCTGACCAGAATGTGTCAGACTGTCCACATATATTGGCCATATCTCAGCTGTAGTCCACAGGGGCATTACAGTGCTAGCAGTGGTACTGTACTATGATGTCCTTAGGATGTCTGTCAGTAGCCAATAGTGCACATGTTAACAGCAAATGTGGCCTCCCACACACACCATTTCTGTGAAGACAATCCCTATTACAGTAGGAATAGTCTACAAATATACTTGCAATACATATCAGACATCCCCTTGCACTGAGATGTTGGGACTGTTGGGGCTGAGGTAGGGCTCTGCTCCATGTTCAGGACATAGGGTGGACATATATGTATATATAATTATACATATATCCATATAGATATATACACATATGCATATCTTGCTTAGTGTATAACAACAGTTTTACACATATGTGACTGTGTTCCAGCCTTTGTATTCCACCTACATATCAGGTTTTGCACATATGACATGCTGTCAGGGGTTGTTATGTAGTGGGCTGTGTGTATGTCATGCTGTCATTCCTGCCATCACTCCACTACTGTTGTGTCCCCCACACATACTGGGGTGGTGGGGCCATATATGTCTGGGCTTCACCTACACAATACATATGTACCCTAATGCACTCCAGAGGCCAGTGTATGTAACAGTGGTATATGGCCCACTATTATTGAGTCTAGGCGGGGTGCACCATAACTAACCTAGGCTGTTACAACATGTGTGGGTATCAGGGGTAAGCTGCCTTAAGGTATCTGGATGTACATTACCATACAATCCACCTTGGGTAAATGCAGGCCTACTGCCTCCTGCCATACAGAATGTTCTGTTTGTCATTGTGATTGTGATGGTGTCAGTTATATCTTGTTATGTAACAGATACATCCCATTGTGTCACTTGGGGTCTTTACCCCCTAGGGATTGTGTACAGAGTGTTGATAGAGGCTGCTGAACTATACAGCTGCATTACGTACTGTTTATTGTTTGGTATGCTGTGGCCCAGACTGTCTTTACTATTATACTACTTGAAGGCCTCAGCCTGGACAGCAACATATGTCAACCTTTCCAGACTACTGTATTAGTATAACTGTTTCACAGTTGCATTACTCTGTGCACATGGATGTCAGTGACTAAACAGCTATATGACACGGCATACAGAATGGTCATAGTACACAAATAAAGCTTTCCCAATTATGCACACCTATGTGTGGTGTTATATCCTTTGATATCTCTGTGGGTATATGTTGCAGGCAATGAATGTCATTTGTATGGGTGGCTCATACAGTCTCCAGTTGGTAAGGTGGTAACTGTAGGAATACTGGCTGCTCCATATTATGTGCACATACTACATATTTATCTTACTGTACATACCTCTGTGTATGTATGTGTAGTTACATATCTATCTATATATATGTATAGATATATATGTATAACTGTACCTGCATATATTTGTCTGTGTATATGTATCCTAGGGATGGCCATGTCGTGTCTAGTCCAGGTTATGGGATCTGCAACACTTGTCAGTGTATTGCAGGGTGGGCGGCATGTTTGGCTGTGGGGGGTATACCTATTCGTACAAGATGTTTATTGTCTGGGGTCTCTCAATCCCATTAACATTGCATGTGGACATATATGTTTTTGTCATTTCCCCATTGTTATCTACAGATGTATGTCCATATATACCTATATATATATATATATATATATATATATATATATATATATATATATATATATATATATATATATATATATATATATATATATATATATATATAAAAAATGCCTTATATATTTAGACATGTATATGTAGACATATATATCTATAGATGTAAGCATTTGCATGTATATATGTTCATATATATTTATATATTTCTACAGATATAGTATATATATATATATATATATATATATATATATATATATATATATACATATATCAATATGTTGTATCTGTTTAGACATTAATATATTTACTCACACACATACATATACATGTATGTATATGTATGTGTGTGAGTAAATACATATACATGTTGGAATACATTCTCTGCACTGTTGAATGACTGAGCTGGTTGATATGTTTTGAATACATCAGGGCTTTATATATCTGACATGGCTTAGTGCTAAATCAAGTTGGCTATGGTGTGCAGGGCCCTGGGTTTGAGTCTCATATAGGCTGTTTATTTTGTTGCTAGGCAAAACAAGGGCCGTTGGATACAGAGTGGTTAAGGCACTTTTAAGCAGTTATAAGTGGGATTGCACGGGTTTGTGCAACAGTAAGCACTGCTAACTTCTGGTTACTGTTTCTTATACTCAGTTAGCTCCTGAATTGCTTAACCTGTGTAGACATTGCTTACCCCCATGCAAACAGGCTAAAACCCGCTTACTGCTGCTTAAAAGTGCTTACTCCCGCTTACCCCCATGCTAATTTCTTTAAAAGAAAAGAAAAAGGGGTTGATAGGAAAGTGGTGAAAAAAGGGGCACAGAGAGGAAAAGACAGTAGGGAAAATAGCCAGGGATGTTCAGGAAGGGTGTAGGGAAGGTCCATAGCTGACCATTTCTTCTACAGTAACAGCTGTGCATATACACTAAATTTGGATGTAGATTTGGACACTCAAACCTCCGGGTGGGGGTGAGGACAACAATAATTTGTTGTGATGCCAATTAGACTGGATTACTTGTGTCCAGTGGACACATGTGCGATATGAACAGCTATGTATGGGGTGAGATTTTTTTGTGGGAACAGATTGCCCTTTTTTTTCAGGTGAGTGTGGGATGTTAGGGAGGGGTAGTGGGTATATTTGGGGAGGTAGGTTGGGTAGGTTAACAGACAAGACAAACAAGATGCATACAGGGGCAGTATATGACACATGTGGGGGGTAAACACCTTGGACAGGGAGGGGAGTTTGGAAGTCGCAAGCCCATGAGCCCCCAAATGGAAACAGTGGGACTGAGGTCCCCACCCATGGGCAGTTGCCACTGCAGCTTCACGTCCCCAAAGGTGGCTGTGCTGGAGGCTGGGTAGGAGGGGCTGGCTCACCCTCTAATTGCACCATGCGGCCCTTAAGCTGATGTAGCTGGTCTCGAATCTCCTTGAACTCCCTACACACCATGGCCCAGACCTGATGGTGGGTGACAGGTACTCTCTGTCCCCGCTCCCAAGGGGAGGGCCGAGTCCCATCCCCTGAGGCAGTTCCACCCGAAGGTTGTGCAGGGCCAACAGAGGAGGAGGTCCCAGGCTGGGCTCTAGACATGCTGGTGCCCGGTGCCATGGCCGGCTGAGGTGGGACAGGTGGGTCCGTTGGGACTGGCATTCCCATACGAGCTACGGTGTTGCAGTTTTAGGAAATATATCAGTTAGTAATAGTCAACAGAATTCAGGATTAGTTATAACAGCATGCATAGGTATTCCCATTAACCCAAGACACCAGATTTACAACAGTTGTAGGGTGAGCAGAACACATGCATATATGGGACAACAGTGGCCATTACAACAGCATGTAGGTTTCATTGATGGCAACAGGCCACCAATATGGGAGTATATGAACATGGCACATGCATATAACCAAATGTGCATATTTATAAACCAATAGGACATATGTCCCAACAAAAGTTTGGAGTGTACACATACTCATGTGTAATTAGGTTATTGTTGCACATATGGTGGGGGTGAGAGAGAGAGGTCAGTTAACAACTAATACATCCCTGTAGTTTTCACAACTTTCTTAGTCACTGCAGTGATCTCTCCCTTACATGTATTATTACACTACCCAATGGCCTTACTTTGTACAATGGTATGTTTGTAGATTAGTATATGTGTGGACTGTTTCTTATGTATAGTCTACACCTCTTACTTGTTATAGCTGTTGAGAAAATCATTGTTAACACTACCTGACAAATTATACACAAACTCCCAGATTCCATGCTTGTAGACAAGTATACAAGTGAACTGTGTTGTACCTACAGTATACATCTCTTACCTGTTATAGCTGTGGGGAAAATCTTTAACACTACCTGACAAATTCTACACGTACTCCCAGATTCCATGTTGATGTTATACACATACCTAACAATCTGTTATTACACACACACTGGTCAAGGCTTGACAGGATGCAAACGTTAATGTTACATATTTTGAGGATAGCTGTCATACACTTTGGGTGAGATGCTACAATGGCAGGTTTGTTTTCATATACATTCTCTGACTATGTTCAGGTCTGACTACCAGTTATATGTCAGTAAAAGCTGCCTACATTTCTTGGATCATCACACTGATTTGTCAGGGGAACAGGTTACCAGGCAGCAGATATGGGCCATTTATCTGGACATGCTGGACAGATCAGAGCAGTTGAGGGGTATGACTATGCCTACAGCTTACTACCTGAGCATTCTGCCACAGTCTGTACATTTGATGGTTATGATTATGCTTACTGCTTACTATCAGAACATTCTAGCATATTCTGTACAGTTGGATCTAATTATGCATACAGCTTTCTATCTGAACATTCTCACAGACTCTGTACAGTTGTGGGGTATGATTATGCATACAACTTACTACCACTCCCACGATTCAAACCCCTGATGTGTGTGGTAAAAATATTATACCTGACACTGTGCTGTTAGGGACTCGGTATGAAGCATTCTAATATTTTCTAAGTCTCCCTCAGTTGTACAATATGGCTAACTTCTTGGGACTTCCAACATTGTTATACTAAACCTCCTATGCATTTTATCTGCATTCAACAGTGTGGGTAACACCACTTATTACAACAGTACTATTTATAGAATGCAACACTACAACAACATATGAAAGCAGAATGTACACAAGCACTCCAGGGGTTATACTTTTATTTACAAGATATTACACCTTTATTTCCACACAACCTATATGATAGTCATTCTGCCATATTGTCTAATTTATTCAGTACATCCCATACCCAATACATTTTTATACTTGTACAACACTTTCTAGAACTGTTATATTTATTTGTTATAACAGTACATGCAAGATTATTACTAACCTGCCTCGCGACACAGCCTTTGCAGCCTAGCAGCATGGGCTTTCTGGTTCGCAGCCCACTCATCTGCAGCTGTCAAAGAAATACAGTGATATTTAGCCATTACCTATCCATAGTATACACAAGCTAGGCAATCATTATCTACGTAGTAGAATGAGTAATTACTCAGTGATGGGGCATTGGCCATCTGCCTTGATTCTTGGATCCACTGCTCCAAGAGATCACCCCTCCACCGCTTCAGGTCAGCATGGTGATGTCTGAACTGCTCACCAGTCCAAGGGATACCAGTGGCACTGGTGAGGTCACAGGCGAGACTGTTCTAGGCCTCCACTTTATACTGAGAGCCCTGGTACTGGCCCTGCAGTAGTCTCTGCTCATGGTGTTTTACCAGGAGCCATACCATGAATCTGGACTCCTGGGTACCCCAGCGCTGCGCTCTAAATTGAGTGCCTTCCCCTACTCCAGCCATTCTGCCTACAGTAGGGAGCTGCAACCAGTTTTGGGAAGTATTCGTGCCTGTAGGGTTTAAATACACCCAATTTCCCACACTTTCCCATGATTGGTTTTGAAAAGGCTAAGCTATGGGCACACCTGCTTACCTAATGTTGCCATTGCTTAAAGGGATATACCACTGGGCAGATTGAGTTAGCCAGCCTACACCAAGTAAGCTGAGCTGTGCATTGCTTAGCATTGCTTAATATTTAATTAGCATTATATTTTCCTTTTGGCATTGATTTATTATTTGTTACATGTTATATCTGTGTCTGGTATCCGTGATTCATGTGTACGTTCACTTTATGGGGTCCTGGGGACTTCAACACTTTATTACAATAACACCTCACATCTGGCCTTACTGCAGTACCCCAGTTCACATATTTATGTTATGTGGCAGGTTATACAACATCACACTGTACATAAATTCCTTTCACATGTTCAGTTTGATTTTCCTATGGTAAGGATTTGCTTCTTAAAACCTCAATCATATGCACTGCTATGATGGCTTTGTGGTTAACTACTGTGATCCTAGTGTAAAGGGTCTTGGGTTCGAACCTTGCAGTGGCTGTTTATTTTGTTGCTGGGTAGAACACAGGCCATTGGATACAGAGTGATTAAGGCACTTTAAAACAGTTATAAGCAGGTTTGCGCGGGTTTGCGTGGGTTTGCTCAGGATTGCACTGAGCTAAGCACTGCTAACTTCCAGTTACAGTTTCTTACTCTTAGATTTAAATTGCATAGTCTGTGTAGGCAGTGCTTACCCCCGCACAAATGCACTTAAATATGCTTACTTTTGCTTACATATGCTTACTACTGCTTATTTGTGCTTAAACCTGCTTACTAGTGCCTTATTCATTATGACACTGACACTTCACATGTGCATTTCCTGCAGTACTCCAGTTCATAAATATATGTTGTTTAGTGGGTTTTGCAACAAAAATATTGTTTATAACATGCTTTGCCATGTAAAACAGACTGTGCTGCAGTGGGATTAGAACCAAGAATGCCTGCTCATTAGGTGAGCTCTCTGCCCACTACACTATTGCTGTGCTGCTTCCATTGCGTATATATTCCTTGTTATCCTCTTCAGCCTTTTAAGCTGCTTTAAATGTAACTAAGTGATGGGCACACCCGCTCGCCTATGGTTAGCTGTACTTGGATTTAAAAAAAAAAATAAAGGGGTTTCTTCATTTGATGTTTATGTACTGTTGCTGTTGTACACATGGGGAACTGTTGGTGGGGATATGCGGATACCTATGAGCAATTTCACTCATTTCCTACCACTTTATGCTGTTCTACATTGCAGGGGCATGTTTATTCTGAGAACTCTGCTCTCAGACATGTCCCCTGTACTCATACACACTCCATGTAAGCCTAGGAGCTCAGGCAGCACGCCTTATTAATATGCATGGCTCACTGCTGTCCTGCTCCTAAACGGGCGCTTCCATGCAGGACTTAGCTAGTCCTGCACGGAAGTTTAGTAAATCCAGGGGAGTATTTTGTAGTGTTTTTACTCTTGGAAGGCTGTGTAAGCCAAGGCGCTAAGTGTTTCATTAAATTCACTTACTTCTTGGGCCACTGGTCTTGGTGGTATTTATTTTACTTGTTTGTTTTTTAAGTTGTAAATATAAAAAGATATCTCTGAATGTTGTACACATAATTTAAATATAAATTGCAATCTATACTAGAGAAAATTCAAAGTAAATAGTATTTGATTTAATTAATATATAATATACAAAATTATGAAGCCAGTTACATATGAAAGAGAAATGAGTAACTCAGTGAAGATTCAAAGAAAGGAAGATACTACAGGTAAGTAAGAAAGACAAGCAGAATGAAAAGAAGTAAAGATCCCTATAAAAGTCACCAGAAATAAGGCTGGTCAAGGGTGGTCTGAGGGGTCTGGTGTCAGAGGGATGAAAATAGGAGAATACAGCAGGGGATGTGCATTGGGTAGGGCAAGCCATCTAAGGATTCCTTACATATAAGCAACCTAGAGAGCTGAGGTATGAGTGTTCTCTGGAAAGGAGAGAGAGAATATTAGTGGGGCTTTTATTCCAGTTTTGGAGAACTATATGTTATAAAACGGTCTTACTGAAAGACAAATAAGGGACTGATGTTACAGGGGTTAGACCTCATATGCTAGGTGGTCTTATGGGTAGAAAATTCCTCAGAGAATGACATAAGGATGAATGAAAATGTATGAAAATGGAAGTAATACTATGATAACAAGCACTAAGCTAAATAAGAAAACAATTTGTTCTTATGTTGTCACCTCACAGTAAGACGCTGTCCAGTTCGATTCTCTGCTAGAGCGTCTTCTGCGTGGAGACATGCGTGAATGGGCATACCTTCATTGAAGGTTGTGCGTCAGGCCTGGCAAGCCGGTATGTAAAAATCAACTGCCAATCATTAGCGGACCGGAGTTCTGCTGTGGCGACCCCTAACCAGGAAAAGCTGAAAGACGCAAACAAAGGATGACATACTGGTATTCTCTCCCTCTGAGATGAATGAAGCAAGAAAAGACATTTTATTTTGAAAAATCTAAAGTTGATGGGTTTCTATAATTGTGTTAGGCATGGAGAATACTTTGGTGTGGGGTGATTATGCCTGTGATGTCCTCACTCTGGGCTAGTAATCAAGGAGTCTGAATCCTCACCACTGGAGAGGGTTGTTCACTTGGAAAAAAATGGATACATCCAGTATTTCCAGATGCAGCTCTCTGCATCAAACACAATTTCCCTTAACAGCACACAGGGGACACACTCAGTCAGAGGTCTGGATTTTTCTATCTGTCTCTCTCCAGGTCCCCAATAAGACTCTCCCACTGGCATAGTTGTAGATTTGAGACCTCAGCTGAGTGACCAAGCCAAGTTCTCCGCCACTCTCCATGTGAAACCAGTGCTTTGTGCCCCTGCTCCAAGCAGCTCTTACACACAGTCTTTGAGATTTGATTTGCACATACAGCTGGGAAAGGTTGGCAAAGATTTGCTAGCTATTCTGCCCAGGCTATAAGGTTGTTACACCACTACCAGAAACTCCAAAACTAGCTACTCCACAGAATAAGTATAAGCACTCTCAAAGGTTAAATATTCTCTAAATGACCAGCAAAAATGAAAAGTTTAAATACATTTAATAGTAAATAATAAAAGAACATGAAAATACTAAATATCTATTTACAATAAACACCAGAGTTTCAATTATAAGAACTATTTAAAATAACACAGGGGGACAAGTTCACACAGTTACAGAAAAAAACAATACTTAATCTCACTATATTTTTCTGACTGATCTAAAGAATTATTATTCACTGGTTACTTACTAGACCAAGGCAAGATGAAATAGGAGAGAGATCCTTCTTTGTCATTGCAAAACCAGAGTGCCATGAGACTTCAGTCTCACCTAGTATTAAAATATCATTTTAGTGATGGATTACAGAATGACATCACATACATCTGGTCATCTGATGTCTGGTTCCTATGCTGTCCCCCTTGGCTAGAACCTGTCAGAATTTAGCACATATGAGTCAATAATACACACACACACACACACACACACACACACACACACACACAGCCTGGCTAAGATCTGCTGCGGCTCCTGGAAGTCATAAAACAATTTCAAACTCCCACCTTTCCAGAGTAACAGTTAGTTCACCCCAATGACAATGCAGGAAGATTCCTAGTGTAGACTTTTTGTCTCTGGCTGCATTGAGAATTGTAAGATACAATCTTTATGGCCTAAGCCAGGTAATTTAATTTTAACCTGTTTTCAAAGTTTGAAATTAAACTCTTCGCTTCCAGTACCTTATGTTAAAATATATACATTTAAAGAGTTACATGTATATTTCTCTTTCTGTCCAGCAAGGTATGCAGTTGGCAAATTTTTAACACAAGCAGCTTTACAAATGCATTTTTTCAACACAATCATCTGCACAAATCAGTTTGATATACAAATGACATGTAATTCTTTACAAAATTCCAGCTAGCTATGCTGGCATATCTTACACATCCACTGCCCTACTTCTCCTGGCATAGCTGGCAATACCTCACATTGTCACAATACCTTATGTATGGACTTTTTGTCCTATGTTGGTCAGTAAAAGATGCAGCCCTACAGCAAGCTTTTAGCATGAAAACAGTTTCAACAGGGGGGACATTGATGCTCCTAGAAAACGTTATGGTTATGATGAATATGACCCTAAGATATTTGAAGGGCTAAAAGCCTTACTCAATATGTTAGTTATGACAGAATCCTAGTAGGCATGGATTATTCTTCTAAATGTTCAAAAGAGCATGGATGCAGTGTTATTATCATTCAGGGTTAATTGCTAAGACTCTCCCTGGGATTCAATAAAGTCATTTTTCCATGCAAGAACAGTGTAGCTGCTCTTGCATGGAAAAAAGACAGCTGAGTGATTCAGTAAAGTACTGAATTAGCGTGCACAAGCCTCTCTACACTGTTCTTGCATGGAAAACTGTGCAGCATGCTAATTACCTCATTTGCTGGTGTAAACCATGTAAATGAGGTGAATTAGTGATTCAGTAAGCTGCCAGGTCTCCGTGCAAGAACAGTGTCAGTGCAGAAATACATTTGGTTAATAACCATGTACAATTCTGCAAATAACAAAACAGAGGCATGGCAGCTCGTAAAAAAGCATGTATTATGTTCATTAGGCATGCCAATGGCCAAATATAAGGCCATTGGCATGAAAAACTGTTTCATTTTTATAAAAATCAAAAAGAATTGTTTTGGCATCTCTGCCATTTAAGCATAGGGCAGAGAGGCGTGCAAACAGGCTCATGCAGAAAATAAAATAGAAAAATAAGAAAACCCAATTTTAAGGGAAATCTGCATTTTGACATTATAGTGTATGGCATGTAGAATGAAAACAATACCAGGGAACAGTGGTTGTCAAGGGGAAAGGGTCAGTTTTACTGCAGTAGCTATGGACTAAGGCAGTGGGACATGCAAATGAGGGGAAATTTACTGAATCACAAAATATTCTAAGTCCAAACCTGCACCTAACCATGTAGGTGCTCTAACACGAGTGTGTAGGCAGGAGAAACAACTAACATGAAAAGGGGGTGTGTCATGCTTGTTATAAGCACATTGGAGATCCACTGACCGTGTCTGCACTTAGCTAAACACAGCTAAGCAAGGAGGTGTGTCTGAGGCTATATATCTCTGTTTACCTTGCCTAAATGGGTGTGCGTAGCATGCACTGGGACTTAAAAAAAAAAGGAACTGGCAAGTGGAACAAGAAAAAAAAAGGGTAAATAGCAGAATACAGCCAGTTAATGCAAGTAATATAGCTGACAGGTGAAATGTATCATAGGTAGCCAATTACACAGCCAGAAGCTCTAGCACACCACTATAAACTATGCAAACACCTTTCGGTCTGTTTTTTTCCCCACAAACTCTACACCACCAGTGTACACAGATGGGGGATTTTTAACTGGCAAAACTAACTACAAATGTTAGAGGCTGCTGCCGCTTTATTCCATCAATATGTGCTAGAGGCTGAAGGTGGTGAAGTGGATAATGCTGACAACCACCCCAGACTTATGAGGAGGAGGAGAAGAGTGTTCAGGCCCAGGGTAATCTATGAGGGGCTACATGATCTGGAGATAGTAGAGTGCTACAGGGTGGACAGGGACCTACTTCAGCAAATCATTAACCTGTGCTGGCCTTGCCTCACACCCAGAGCCAACAGAGGGGAGCTCATCCCAGTGGATACCAAGATATGTGTAGTCTTAAGAATGCTAGCTACAGGTACCTTCCAAAGGCCTACTGGGGATATCATGGGGGTCTCACAGGAATCCGCATCCAGGATACTCCACCAGTTACTGGATGTCATGTGAACACATGCTTTTGGGCACATTCAATTCCCCACCACCCTTGAGCAGAGGGCTAGCAATATGCATCTCTTCTGCCATGTAGCAGACTACCCGGAGGTACTGGGTGCCATAGACTGTACGCATATCCATATCAAAGCACCACCCAGTGAGCAGGGTAGAGTCTATGTAACCCGCAAGGGGTTCCACTCCATCAACTGCCAGGTTGTGTGCAATTCCCAGGGCATTACCACAAATGTGTGTGCTGGCAGCCCTGGAAGCTACCATGACTCCCACATCTGGCATATCTCACAGGTGTACCAGGCATTTGCCATTGGGGACATCCTGTATGGCCATCTGGTGAGGGATGCTGGCTATGCACTGGAACCATGGCTGATGACACCCATCAGAAATGCACACACACCCACACAAGAACATCATAATGAAGCACACGCACAAACAAGGATCATTATTGATTGTGTGTTTGGGATGCTCAAGTCACGATTCTGCTGCCTTGACATATCCAGTAGAGCCTTGCAATATGCTCTAGCTACATGTGCACACATATTCATAGTATGTGCCATGCTACACAACATGATCATGCGGAAACAGCTGCAGCAGGAACATAATGGGGAAGGCCCACACAGCCCCCCACCATTGCCAAGGTTACCACATGCACAGAGGGACTCAGAGGAGGAACATTCTGAGCCTGCCCCTGTAGGTAGAAGGAGGAATGCCCAGTATGCCCAGGCCTTGGCAAAGAGGCAACGCATAGCACATACACTGACACTATAGGGACCCAGGGGCTGATATCTCCCTCTGAATTGCACAAACACTAAAATGGATGCCAAACATTACAAAACCTATACCTTACCATGTATGGGCAGTATACTGCATGCATCCGACATAGTCAGCCCAGCCTTCAAGCACTTTTCTCACAACTGCCTCAGGCACAAGATAAGTCCATTTCATTACAATAAAGGAATGGTGTACAATGTTCTGATAGCATATCTATGGTATTGATGCAAGCATGCAAGGGAATCGGGTGGCTGCATGGGATAGCAGCAGATCACTGACAGCTATATGGGACAGCAGGGATTGTATGCACAGTACTGGCTTCCCCACACTATTCAGTGCCACACCACTGTGGTTAGCAAAATGTCCACTGCGGTATATGTGGTGAGCCAATAACTGGGGGGGGGGGGGGTGATAGGTCACATGCATGGATGTCAAAGTGAGGAAACATTACTCACCCCCAGCCTCATCCAGCAGGTCAGCTGTTGAAAGCCAGACAGAAATGTCTGGCAAAGGGCCTCAAATGCTGAAATCCATGAAATGTCCACCTACAGACTTTTACACAGTGATATCTCAGCAGGTCCGCCAGTGGCAGTATGGCTCTGAAAGTTAAGAAGTCCCCAAACTAAACATGTGTATGCAACAACAATCTTTCCTCTGGTCTATACTATTATCATGTATTCTCAAAGATAAGAAACACCACTATGTAAATGAGACCAAAATGTCAAGCAAACAGCAGCACAGTCTGTGCAAATGTATATTGTGGGCAGGTGCCCCCCCCCCACCCCCACAGTCCCATAGAAATGCAGTAACATGTCCCTAGCTGTAAGCAGCATCCAGCTATCATCCAGAGTGATGGCTGAATACAAACTGAAACAAGTGTCAGTAATGATCAGTCTACTTACTGGTGCCATCCTAGGGGTGTTCCCTGCCTTTTAGCCTGGGAACATATGCTCATCAGAATGCACTGTCTTGCAAAAGATGGCCTACATCTGCCACACCTGGCCTACAGTCCTCTGGCAAAGGCCCATGGCTCACACACACTGCCCTTTTAAGGAGTGTCATGGAGTCCATAACACCAATATAACATAGTCAACAAATGCAGAGAAAGGACATGCTGCTAAATGCTAGGAGCATACTTACCAAACACAGAGAGATGCAGATATCTGGATAGAACCACAAATAATGGGGTGATAAGTGTCCAAATAGAAGGGCACATGTGAAACTCAGCTCTAATAATGTAATAAAGTTGATTGAGGGGAAAAGTGTTGTATTACCATGGAATGTCTGAAGGGTATGAAGTCTGAAACTGTGAATTTACTGTCACTAATATCTGACCTCACCCTGACTGAGTTGCAAAACACTTCCTTGAAAACCACATCTGTATGAGTAACTTACCAGATATATGAGTCATGAATCTGCACATTCTGTGAAACCCTCTACAGTCGAATGGTATGCCTAGGAGTCTAAACAGAGGAATGCACACACTGCAGGGAGTCCTAACCCTGGCAGATGGTGACCTGTCTGCACCCACAAAAACCGGGCCCACAGCCATGGGGAACAGAAGCCTTCCTGATCACTCATCCCATACAACAACATGACTCAAAAATGTGGGCAAACAAGCAAAATGATGTGAGGGTATACATATATGTGAGACAGACATACACCTCCAGTCTGGTCAAACAGTGTGAGACACACAAGATCCCCAAGTGTGGTCAACCCTTGACATGACCACTATGCAAACAGTGGGTAGCTACAGGCCAACATATCTGACCCAGCCCCCCCAACACATATCTTACCCTCAACAAATCTATATGGAGTTCACCTGTCACCCTGATCCTGCCTGACTTGTATTAGCTAACCATGTACTGCTAACCAAACCATGCAAGAACAGAAATTCACACAGATTCCCACATCCTAGTATATCACCAAGGTGCTTGTCCATTTCCACAGCATCAGCAGTCAATTGTCTGCAGCCACACATCTCAACAGGCTGGATTGTGCAAGAATGCCTAGCAGTTGGCCCATAATATTTACTTGTGCATCATCCAGGCTGTATTCCTCTAGTAAATCACCATGATGATCTGAGGAGGTATGTCTGGAGGTACTGCAGCAAGAAATTACAGTGTCAAACAGCAAATATGACAGACAACATATCTGCCCAAACAAGCCCTGTAACCCCAGAACCTCAATCATTAATAACAGATATAGTCACAATCACCCCCTATGTATGGCCTAACGTTCCCTTATTTAAATAGGCTAAGTCCACATATCATGCACTAACAAGTGGAGATGCATGGCTGTAGCACATAAATCCCTGGACTGGAGTACAACAATCTCTGGAATGGACACCCACATGTACTATAAAAGGTCACACTGGGCATGCTCATACATTTAGAAAAGTGTCTGTAAGACATGGAAAATAACAGGCCTCCTCAACCCAGTACACTGCCCATTGCCCTACTGTAGCAGTCCTGCAGATGTTAGTCACCTTAGCAGTACCTTTCAGTAGTCCTGACCTTTATAAGCTCTGTGACATGTGTGAAAACTGTGTAACACTCCAGTATAAATAACTAGTTAGGTAGGAGTTCTACTCTCAGTCCTGGCAAATGTAAAAGTGTGTGTGTGTTTATAGCTTTAAGATTTTGTGCCCATTTACACCCAGTACACATTTCAGTGTCCTATGTTAGCAGTCCTGCAGATATTATTAACCTTAGAAGTACCTTTTGGCAACCCCAAGCCATGTAAGCTCAGTGGTGCATGTGGTAACTGTGTAATGTAAAAGTACAAAACTCTAGTTAGACAGAGGTTCCAACCCCAGTTCTGGAAAACATAAAAGTGTGTCTGTGTAGGATAAAGTATTTTATGAAATTTCTCACCCAGTACATCACCCATTGCCATAATTTACAAGATGTTCCACACCTTAGAAGTACTTTGGGACTACATCCATCCTATAATCTCTGTGGCAAGTGCGATAAATGCATAACACGGTAGTAGCAAAGCCATAGATAAGTAGATATTCTAATCTCAGTAGCAGCAAGTGTGTGTATCGATGTCTATACATATATGTGTTAGTAGCTTAAAGATTTTGGGCCCATTTATACCCAGTACACTTCACAGTGCCCTACTTTAGCAGTCTTGCAGATATCATTCACCTTAGAAGTACCTTTCAGCAACTCTGAGCCATGTAAGCTCAGTGGTGCGTCTGGTAACTGTGTAACATAAAAGTACAAAACCCCCATTCGATAAAGGTTCTAACCTCAGTTCTGGCAAATGTAAAAGTGTGTATGGGTAGGGTAAAATGTTTTATGAAATCTCTCACCCATTACATCACTCATTGCCATCATTTTTCAAGGGCTGGTGATGTTCCACACTTTAGAAGTACCTTGAGCAACATCTATGCTATAAGTTCCATGGTGCGTGTGATAAATGCATAACACTGTAGAAGCAATAGATAGGTAGGGATTGTAATCTCAGTACTGGTAATTGTGTGTTTGTCAACAGGCTCCATTGTGGGTGGGTTTTGCTAAATTATTATACTGATGAACTAGTATATGTCCCAAAGTACACATTACAAGGCCAACAGTTGTCAACCACTGTAGAGGTAGGTGTAGACAATCTACAGCCCTAAAAGTGCTGTGCCATGTGCAATGACTATGTGACAGTATGGAATAGGTAAAAAGATAAGCATCCCTTCTAATACTCAGAGACAACTCTCTACTCAGGAATCATACACAAACACACTCAGCTAGGCATCAACACCTATATCACTAGTTGTCTCACAAACTGCCTCACAAATAGAAACCACAGTGTGAATGCAGTGGACTCCATGTCAAACTGATGACCAGACATGAGTGGAGTCCCACAGTGTGTGGGCCTGTGTCCTCTCATGTTTAGGATCTATACCTCTGAGGTGCAGGCCAACTCAAAGGCACCCTGGCTGACAATGTTTGCATACAGCTGTAAGGTGGGTGCTATCGTTACCCCCCATGTGATGTTGACATCATGCACAAAGGCCTCTCTGGGACGTATGACTTTGTCAGAACCCTGGACATTAGATTAATGCAAGGAGATGTGCCGCCATTACCTTTGGGAACACCATGGCTCACATGAAGTAATACATTGCTGGTAGTCCACTGAACAATGACATTGTTATAACAGAATGGGGAACACAGGTTGACAGTGAGCTGTTGTTGACCACAACAGTGCCACTGACATCAGAAAGTTCTTCGATGTGTTACATCTCCTGACTAAGTGTGTGTTATCCAGAAAGTAAAAGGCCATGGTCACCATGTACCCTCCCATCTGTAGCCCAAACAATGTGTACAGTGGCCCTTTCACCATGTACCCCACTGGATACCTGCAACAACTGTAGAGGCTGCAAATGTACCCCACAATGAGAATACCAGGCCTTACACACATGTCCTGTATGGACAGACTCCAATAACTCCAATGAATCCCCATATCATATTGTCTACATAGGTGTGATACTGCCTGGTTTACACAGCCGTGTCTAACCAAACTGGTTCAGGAATGCTACATCTGAAGATACTAATCTGTCCACACAACATGCCCCAGAGACCTTAACCTCAAGACATTGGCAACCTTCAAACACTGGACCCCACCCAGTTTGGGTTCGTGAAGGGCCGATCTTGTCTCCTGAACTTGATTGACTTCTTTGAATCAGTCTCCAGAACTGTGGACGAGGGTAAGGCAGTCCACAAAGCCTATCTGGACCTTGCTAAGGCCTTCAACACCATCCCCCACTCTGGAATCATAGATAAACTTACTAAGCTGGGCATTAATCCCTACGTCACTCGATGGGTTGCCAACTGGCTTATTGACAGAACCCACACTGTAAAAGTAGGCGACTCCAAAAACGGCTCCAGACAAGTGACAAGTGGAGTACCTCAGGGTCAGTCCTGGGACCACTCTTGTTTGGCATCTACTCCTCTGAAGTACAGGCCAACACTAAGGGACTCTGGCTAACAAAGTTCGCAGATGACTGCAAACTGGGAGCCATTATTGAATCCCCAAATGATGTGGATATTTTACAAAAGGGCCTTACAGAAACAGATGCTTGTTGCTAGAGCCATGGGCTCAAGCTCAATGCCAAGAAATGTATAGTTATCCCCTTTGGGAAAAAACATGTACCCATGAATTACCACATAGGTGGCAGTACACTAAACACTGAAAGTGTGATAAGAGACTTAGGGACACAGGTGGACAGTGGTCTCACCTTCAATAACCACATCACCAAAACAGTCAGGAAATCCTTCTATGTGGCACACCTCATCACTAAGGGCTTTTCATCCAGAAAAAAGGAGGTCATTGTCCCAATCCAACTGTACTCATCCCTCATTAGACCCATTATAGAATACAACGCCCCATTTAGTATGTACCTCTCAAGACATCTGCAACAACTGGAAAGGGTGCAGAAATACCTCACTAAAAGAATCACAGGCCTAAAGCAGATGCCCTATGCTGACCATCTAAAAAAACTCCAGCTATACTCTGTTGCATATTGTCTACTCAGAGGTGATCTTTGCTTAACATACAAGGCCATGTCAAATCTAGAGCTGCTGGACATGCTACACTTAAAGAAATCCCAATCCCTCAGAGCCACAGGCTCCAGGGATCTAAAGTTTGTCATCATAATGAACAAAACATGCTGAAGGGATAAGTTCCTGACCCAGAGACTTCCCAGACTCTGAAATAGACTGCACATCCATGTCAAGCAGAGCGCCTCTTTGGCCCTCTTCAGAAGGAATCTTGATGATTGGATGGGAGATAGGAAATTCACCCCAAGGATCACATCAGTTACCCTGCTAGATAGGGGTCCAGGGAAGTAAATATTCTGGAAAGAAATAGCCAGGGAATTGTTATGGCCAGGCTTGTATAGGCCCTAGGACTGATAGCCTAGTACTAACCTATGAACCTATGAACCACACTTCCACACTCCAAAGGACATGCTTGTGGGACAGGTTTACAACACAGACACTGTCCATGGTATGGAATATACATCACATACATGTGAAGCAGTGCACATCACTGGCCATCAGCAGCAGAAATCTGGATGGGTGGATGGGGAATACAATACTCACCCCTGGGGATCACTCCATTGACTATACTCATTAGCCACACTGGAGATATTGTCCGGTAGCCTGATGCCAGGGTATTCCTTTGGGGTAGCCTTGTACAGCCTTCATGGCCATTCATGTAGTACACACCTATGAATCCATGAGCTTATGGATCTAAGTACTGGCAAGTGTGTGTTTGTGTGTGTGTGTGTGTGTGTGTGTGTGTGTGTGTGTGTGTGTGTGTGTGTGTGTGTGTGTGTGTGTGTGTGTGTGTGTGTGTGTGTGTGTGTGTGTGTGTGTGTGTGTGTGTGGTATGTGTGAATAGTAATCGCAGTGTGTTTGGTTGATGAATATCCCCTGGGTGTGTTTATTAGCAAATGGAGGTGTGTCCCACTCACTGCACTTACCATTCTCCACTCTACAACAGATGATGTCAATCGCCATATACCTATATACAACCCTCAGCCCTATAACCCATGAGGCATATACAATCACTGTTATACAGACCTGGGAAATAAGTGCAGATACAGCTGTACCTTGCCTATGAGATGGCTGGTGTAATACCACACTGCCATACCCCTTGGTCTTGCTGCAGGGCCACATCCTGGTGGCACATAGATGCCTAGAATGCAAACAGGATACAGCATGTGAGAACACATTCACTCAGCATTACTAATAGCAATAATGTATCATGGCTGAAACTGTACACACACTCTGATGTGTACCCCTTACAAATGCCAGATGACAGCACCTTACACGGCATTACATAGCTACAATTTAGTAAGTTCACCCTGTCCAGACCCATATTTGCATGTCCCTGCATCGATGATTTGGATGGCAGGAATCTGGCACAGGTTTCATTATATACACAGGGTGTTGTGTGGTTTTGCCAGAGGCCTAGGCTGTGCCATTTGGTTGACATTATGGCTATGTGTTTGGGGTGTGGGAATGACATGGCCGGTGCTGGTGTGGTGCATGTGTGTGGAGGTGACCTTTTTCTGATTGTGATGTGTGTGTGTGTATGTTTGTGTGCATGTGTGCGTGTGTGCATGTGTGCGTGTGTGCGTGTGTGTGTGTGTGTGTGTGTGTGTGTGTGTGTGTGTGTGTGTGTGTGTGTGTGTGTGTGTGCATGTGTGTAGCTGTTCTACATTGATGTTTTTTGGACAGCTGTGGGCCATACATGACAAGGTGTACAGTTCACCATGGACACAGAAATAGGACCTTCCAGGGATATCACTGACACCACCAGGGACAAGGCCGGAGACAGTACTGCTCCCTGATGGTGACTGATGTCTGCTGAATCTGCGTCACTGTTGGGACCAGCCAGGGCCACATGCCCATTGCCTGCCACATCTTGGAGTGGGCAGCACACCACCCTACAGGGGCGTGATGGAGCATGGCTACATGGACCCCCAGCTGATCATGGTGCTGAGCTACATCCACGTGGCTGCTGCCTCCCCTCCGCCAAATATTCGAGCACAGATACTCCATGGTGCAGGAGTGCCATGACCTGACCCCACCATCTATCTGTGATCTAATTTCCCTCACGCCTGACTGCAACAAGTTCACGCAAATTGCCATAGACACCAGTTAGATGTTCTGCACATTTGTTTGGTGTTACATTCATTACATGCCTGTGCATCCATTATGGCCCAAAACATGTGTTTGGTTACTGCAGCAGTGGCACTTTCAACATGGGATGGATGGGCAGCCATCCTCCTCCAAGCACCCCTGCCCACCTGCCTGTGTGGGACCTCAGCAGCACTCTGGCTATGGCTAGTGCTCTAGCCATATGTCACTTGCTATAGTCACCACACTTTCATGTTCTGTGCCAGCACAAAGCTGTCCTTCAATTATGGCTACTGGTGATGGGGAATGTGTGGACATTGTGACTGTGTGCAGGGATGGGGTTGACAAAGGTGGGATGCCAACTGATGACACAGCTGCAGTCCCTGACAACCCCACCTGTGCCTCACTATGGGTGTCATCATGGTCAGAGTTGCCAAACAATCTAACATCACTTACACAGTGGGAGGAACTGTGACCACCATGTCCACCTGTGAGGAAAAGACAACATATGTACATGACTATCTGCACTATAAGGTTTGCTGGTACACACTCACACACACACACACACACACACACGCGCGCGCACACACACACACACACATGAGGTGTCCCAGAAGCATTCCACAGACCTCATATTAGGCAACAGATGACAGTCATGACACACACTCAGACCAAAACAGACACACTGTGGACAGGCCCTCAACATCATTCAGTGCATACCTTTCAACTTATTGTTACTACTAATTTACACCACTGGGATATGTGAGTGTTTTTAGTTGGTGGTGAGCCTTCACCTAGAGCACACTGCACCCATGTAAACATTACTGCTATTGACCTGTATAGCACTGTGGCTAAACCTACAGAACATATCTACCAACTGTACAGACTTTCCAGGAATATCTATATATGTGGGTCATATTTCATGTCTGCTGCGCATACCTCCTATGTTCATAAGTTTGTACTAGGCTAACTTCCCTTGTGGGCCATTTTAAGCTAAGCCAATTATCCCTTGTGAGACTCGAACCCTGCACCTTGTGCTTGTAAGGCAAGCACCTTAACCATTAGGCCACCCTCCCATTACAGGTTTGACCAGTGGATTGGTGAACCTACTTAATGTCATACTGTGATTTTCAGATGTCATAACCTGCAATACATGTATGTGAAAACAAGGGCAATTACTCAAAAAGCTCCCCAAGCTTACAGTCAATATAGTAAGTGTACAAACCCATTTTAACATGCAAGGATTTTGTGACAGATCATATGAGACACCAGTGATATTGCCATAACATTTCCACCATTTTGTATGACATATAACTTGTGCACTCCAATTGAAGAACATATACATCAGGTAGGGGTAAGATATCATAAATGATATCAGTACAATAGCCGGGGTGCATGGGGGTGCACACCCGTAGACTGATACTTTGGTAAAGCACCTGTTGATCTCATCACAGCATTCACTCATCTTGATAAGGTGTGTATCAGCATGGCACATCTTGATATGGCAATGTTTGCATACTCTCCCTTGCAAAACAACTCCAAATCTGTCAGATTGCAAGGCCATCCCCTGTGCACAGCACTCATCAGGTCACCACACAGATTGTGTATTGTATTCAGGTGTGGACTTAGGATTGGCCACTGCAAACTGTTGATTGTGTTCTTGTGAAATCACCCTTTTGTTCAGTTGGATGTAAGGTGTGGGCCATTGTTGTGTGCAATGTTGGAATTCCTCCCCATACACAGCTATGTGGCAGACATCAGAAGGATTATAGCCACAACGGACCGGTGTTTGAAACTGGTCATAATATACTCCAAATCAGCTACAGCCCCAGTTCAAGCTTGTGAACAGCATACCCAAAGCAGGACACTGCTATCGCCTTGCTTCACTGTGTGGGTAGTGTTGTCTGCTGTTGTGCAGTGCTGTTATTGGGCCAAACTAACATGACCGAATTGTGGACAAAGAGAGTTTAACCTTGGTTTCTTAACACCTTAACACATTTCCACACATGCTTTTTGAAAAGTTGGTGTATTGTTGCCCAGATGTCACCCAGGACTGGCTGTTGTCTGTTGTGAATGTAATGTATACAATATGTCCCCACTCTTTGCCCTTTATCCCCATATTTTGGCAATCTTTACCCAGATGTCCTGCAATGACAGGTTTGTGAGGTATGCTACAGATATGTAACATCTCATGCAAATAGGCCCCTGTGATATCCACTGTGATATTATGCAGTGAACCCCACCACAAGTGATCATGCAGATATTGGCAAATGGCTGCTGAGTGTAACAGCTGTGTGCATGGTCACATGCATGACCTTAACATGCCTGGGGTAGTGGTGAGCCACAACAGTAAAATCTCATACTCACCAGCTTCAGGCTTCTGTACCACGTGCAGACAAGAGGGACCTAGGTAGTAGGGAGGGAGAGGTATTGTCAGCAGAGTCACAATAGGCATTGGTCCAAGATTAATGCTACATTTATGCACAGGTACAGTATAAGCTATGATATTATACAATTTGCTGTCCCTTATCATAGATGTGCACTTCTGTGCATTACTAAACCCCACACACTAATCTATTTTGCACTGACATATGCATCTAAAACTCTATAGAGCACAGTTGTAATGCTACTTCAGTACATTGATGTGCACGTTTTCCTTACCCGGATACTCCTTGCCTATTGCCTGGGTGCCACCCACCTTCACGACTGATATTTCCTGTGTAGATGGTCATGTGGGGGCTACCCCAAGGTTGGCCAGGAGCTCCTCCATTGCTGTAAGTAGGGCCTGTCTGGCTGGCCCCCCACCAGTAGCGGCATGGTCCCTCGCTACAGCAGCAACCCTTTGCTGGGCACACCAAATCAGGTCAGTCACTCTGTGCCTGACTTGATCGTACATGCACCCATGGTGGCCCAAGGTGTTGACTCTGGATTATATCATCCCATAGGGCAGTCCTCTCCCGCTGATGTTGGTGAACCTGACTGAATCATAAGGCCTTCTTTAGCTATGTTAGATACCTGGGTGGAAACTCCCAGATATGCTCAGAATTAGTCCAAAATGATACAAAAATCACTGAACCCACAGACATTGCCAACATACTGGCAGACAGGTTCAGTGCAAATTACTGCCCTCCCTCCCCCCCAAAAGGAGAAATATCTATCCCACCAGAGTCTAGCCTCCCAAACATCTCAGATGCCCAGGTGACAGCTGCTCTCTCTAAAGCAAAAAACACAGCATCAATGGGACCGGACGGTGTCCCCAGCTGTGTGCTACATGAACTCAATGAGGAACTAAACCCACACATAAGGCTGCTGTTTAATCTTAGCCTTACTACAGGATACGTACCCAAAGAATGGCGTCCGGCAACTGTGGTCCCACTCCACAAAAGCGGTGCTTCTATGGACCCTGGAAATTACCGCCCCATAAGCTTGATGAGCCTTGTCTGCAAGGCTATGGAGAGGATCATAATGGAACTCATAAATAAAGACATTGGGGACCTACAAACAATAGATCCTACTCAATTTGGCTTTGTCAAGTGCAGATCCTGCCTCTTGAACTTGGTCGACTTTTTCAAAACAGTCACTAAGGCCATTGATGAGGGTAAGGCAGTTCACATAGCCTACCTTGACCTAGCAAAAGCGTTCGACACAATACCCCACTTGGGCATCATAGAAAAGCTCACCAGCTTAGATGTAAACCCATATGTCACAAGATGGGTTGCAAACTGGCTCAAGGACAGAACCCACAGGGTTAGAGTTGCTGGTGCCATGTCAGACTCTAAGCCGGTCACGAGCGGTGTCCCACAGGGCTCAGTCCTGGGCCCCTCTTGTTCGGCATTTATTTTTCTGAAGTGCAGGCAAACATAGGGGATTGTGGCTGACAAAATTTGCAGATGACTGCAAACTGGGCACCATAATTGACACTCCATCAGACACAGACATCCTCCAGAGAGGTCTCATAGAAATGGATAACTGGTGCCAGAGCCATGGCCTTAAGCTAAATGCCAAAAAATGTATAGTCATACCCTTTGGGAAAAACAAGGTAACCCCTAATTACCACATAGGTGGTAATCCATTAAACACGGAAGAAGTTATCAGGGACCTGGGGACCCAAGTTGACAGTAACCTCTCTTTTGACACTCACATTGACAAAGTGGTTAGGAAGACCTTCTACATTGCCCACCTGATCATGATGGGATTCACATCCAGATCAGGAGAGGTCATTGTACCCCTGTACTCTTCACTTATCAGACCAATGATTGAGTACAATGCCCCATTCGGAATGTATCTTACCCGACATCTGCATCAGTTGGAAAGACCCCAAAATTTCCTCACCAAAATGATAAAGGGGCTCAAACATATGTCATACGCTGCCCGACTGAAGAAACTCCAGCTCTATTCAGTCGCATACCGTCTGCTCAGAGGTGATCTGTGCCTGACATACAAGGCCATGTCCAACCCAGAATTAATGGACATGCTCCACCTCAAAAAATCCAAATCCACCAGAGCCATGAGAGCAAGAGACTTAAACCTCAACACGGATATAAATAGGACGTGCTGGAGGGACAGATTCATCACCCAGAGACTCCCTACACTATGGAACAGAATCCCAGTCCATGTGAGGCAGAGCCCCTCACTGACTCTGTTCAAGAGAAATCTTGACGAGTGGATGGGAGATCGTAGGTTTACCCCGGGAATCATCTCTGTGTTACTGCTGGACAGAGGCACAGCAAACTAATGGGTATAGTATTCTCATCCTAAGGGGTGGTGAAAGCCACACACACTCTGGCTAGGCTTATAAATGCCCTAGGGCAGATAGCCTAGTATGAACATATGAACCTATGAAGAGGATGCAGTCTCTTGTTCTGAATAGTCCAGCTGGTGTTGCATGACACCTGGAACACATAAACAGGGAAACACATCACAGGACCACAGATATTGCCCAGAGTTCATTACAGAGATAGCACATGACTAATGAGTATCAGTAGCCACTACATAGAAACACATCATACCCCATATCCAGCATCACTGTATGAACATGCATTGTACTCCTGGTCCTGTTGTATCATGATCCCCCCATTAAGGCCCAGGGCATTTCATAAACAACCATTTACGTTTGTGTAGAGTGGTGACAGTGTCAATGTTCCTTGCAGATGGGATGTCAATGCTGCTCAGGCTTAGCTTGCATACAGTGTGTAATGGAGCTGGAAGCATATGTCTGGGTTCTTGTAGGATGGGGACAGGAATGTTATCAGTCCCCAAGGGGATTTGCTATTTTTACGTTTAAGTAGGCAGTTTGCACCTGATCCATGATGATGAGGGCATGGGTGTGTGTGGTGTGCATATCCACCTATACCGATATTGAGCAAAGAGGTGATGTTTAGCCTAAACGTGTCAACAGCAGGTTGGCTGTAGCTATGATGTGTGTTTGTATGTGCTGTGATCGACCTCCATTACAGGGTGGGTTGGGTGTTGCTTCTGAGACTGCAGACATATGTAAAGATGGCCTTCTGGATGCCCTCAGTGGATGTGTCTGATTTGTACTCATAATCAGCCTTACAGTAATCCACCTGTGATCTAATATGGTCTTTCAGACAAAGGATGACATGCTGGCCAGTTGGTGCCTGCACCTACCTTTTTCTGTATAGCCATTATAGCATCCCATTATGTGCTTTTCGCATTACTGCTGTTCAGCAAAGGGGTTTACTCTACTTTGGTGGAGGCAGGTTGTACAAGTAAGGTATTGCTGAAGCCATTCAGCTATGTGGGTGGTCATTTAACTGTTTGCAGTAGGCATGGACATGATGTCATAGCACAGTTGGGCAACTCTAAAATGTCTACATGATACTCCTGCTTATGCTGGTACCCATGTCTGTGTCAGGGCATTTCAAGAGCCATTAGCTGTAGAGGTGTAACTGCTGGATGCACAGACAGTAAGATTACACTTGTACAACATGTACAGCTCATTTACGTGATGTTTTGCATCCCATGTCAGGTGTTATGAGGCAGCCAGGTACACCTATCCATGCATGCATACATCTGCACAGGTAATAAATGCTATACATTTCTGTTCCATGTCAGTATGGCACACTGTCAAAACACTATTTTAGCTCAGTAATTCCTGTCAACTTGGTAGGGCAGGACATCTAGAGGACGCCACACATACATGGTGGTCTATGGGCCAACATTAGTGACACTGTCTTCATATTGCTGTAACACACATATGTCATTTGATAGTTGGGTAGCCTTTGCATTCACAGTCATACCCTGGAGGATGTGCAATGCTCCTATGGCAGGCAGAGCAGGGGAAGGCTAGGATTGTGGTAGTGAGTGCTAGGAACTTTTACTGTTGCATGTATGGCTGGTATTGGTACTGAGCTAGTTGATATGATGGGCAAATGAACGCTGGATATATTGTGTGTGCCACAGACCAGATGGAAGGGGGTTATGGCTGTGTGTATCATACTTGGGTACAAATAGTTCTAACATGGTGTGTATGTGAGGAGAAATGGTGTAGGTGTTAACCTAATGGAGCATTATGCCAAGAGTGTGTTTGGCAGTGATAGGAGTACTGGGTAGAGCAAGGTTTATCCAGCTGGAAATTAATGGTGTAATGATGACAGTTGTTAGTGCACATGCTGCATTAGTTCTGTGTGTGAGGGATAAGAGTGACGTACTTTGGACTGGTTGGATGAAGTGGTGATGACTGTACCCAAAGATTAGAGAGTGGTGATTGGAGCAGATTTCAATGGGCAAGTTGGTGAAAGAGACAGAGGGGATGCAGAAGTGATGGGCAGGTATGTTGTTAAGCAAAGGAATGCAGAAGGTGAGATGGTGTTGGAGTTTGTAAAAGAGATTGGACATGGCTGTGGTGAATACATATTTTTACAAGACCAAGGGGCATAGGGTGACATACAAGAGTGGAGTAAGATGCACATAGGGGATTATCCCCTATGCAGGTGCATCTGTTTGAAGGGGATTGTAAACTGTCAACAGATGATAGGGGAAAGTGTAGTTAGACAGCATGGAATGTCCTGTGGGATGTTGTTGGTGATCAAGAAGAGAGGAAGGAGTGTGAGAGCAGCACCATGGATCAGATGGTGGGTACTGACAAAGAGTGATTGGGAGGTTGAGTTCATGGAAGAGTTACAACAGGCAGAGGGTGGCAGTGAAGCATTACCACATAGTTGGTTTATATATCCAAGCTAATAGAATGGAGATTGGTGTGACATCTGGACAATGGAAGGAGGAAAAGTAGACCTGTTGGTGTAATGAGTAAGTACAGGGAAGTATACAGAGAAAGAGGTTGTCAAAGCTGAAGTGGGATTGTCCGATAGATGAAGAAAGTAGACAGGAGTATAAGGGGATGAAGTGCATGGCAAAGAGAGTGGTGGCAAAGGCTAAGGATGGGGCATCTGAATGGTTGTATGTAATGTTGGACACCAAGGATGGAGAATAGGACCTGTACTAATTGGCTAGACAGAGGCATATAGCTAGGAAGGATGTACAGCAAATAAGGGTGATAAAGGATAATGGGGGAAACATACTCACAAGTGAGGAGATTATGTGCAGCAGATGGAAACAGTACATTGATGGGCTGTTGCGTGAGGAGAATGAGAGAGCGAGAGAAAGAGAGAGAGAGAGAGAGAGAGATGAGGTTGGATGATGTGGGTATGGTGAATCAGAAAGTGTAACAGATTATCAAGGAGGAAGTAAGAATAGCAATGAAGAGGTTTAAGAATGTAAAGGCTGTTCATCCAGATGACATACCTGTGGACGCATGGAGGTGTTTCAGAGAAATGTCAGTGGTCTTTTCAACCGGATTGTTTACTGTAATCTTGGAAAGTGAGTGGATGCATGAGGAGTGGAGAAATGTGTTTTGGTACTGCTTATGAGAATAATGGTGGTGTACAGAGCTGTAGTAACTACAAAGGGATATCACTGATCAGTCACAGCATGAGGTAATGGTAAAGGGTGGTGGAAGCTAAGTTAAGAAGGGTGGTGAGTATTACTGATCAGCAGTATGGTTTCATGCCAGGAAAGATCAGTGCAGATGTGATGTTTGCTCTGACAATGTTGATGGAGATGTATAGAGAAGGTTAGAAGTAGCTGTATTGTGTCTTTGAGGACTTAGAGACAGCATATGACAGGATGCCTAGAGAGGAGTTGTGGTATTGTATGGGGAGGTCAGGAGTGTTGGAGGAATCTGTAAGAATGCTACAAGATATGTAAAAGGCTAGTGTGATAGTGGTGAGTCCTGCATTGGGAGTGACAGGTGCATTTAAGGTGGAAGTGGGAGTACATCAGGGATCAGCTCAGTGTCCTTTCTTATTTGCAGTGGTGATGGACAGGTTGACAGACATGATCAGACAGGGGCCCCTGTTGACTGTGCTGTTTGCAGATGACATTGTGGTCTGTAGTGGGAGTAGGGAAGAGGTTGAGGAGACCCTGGAGGGATGGAGTTATAGTCTAGAGGATTGGTCAGCAGGACTAAGACAGAATATATGTCTGTGAATGGGAGGGAGGATAGAGGAATGGTGAGGCTGTAGGAAGTGCAGTTTGTAAAGGTGGATAAATTTAAATGCTTGGGAACAACAGTTCAGAGTAATGGGGAGTGTGGGGGAGAGGTGAAGAAGAGAGCACAGGCAGGATGCGGGTGGTGAAGAGGAGTGTCAAGAGTGATTTGTGACAGACGTGTACCATTAAGAGTGACAGGGAAGGTCTACAAGAGGGTAGTGAAACCAGCTATGTTATATGGGTTGTAGACAGTGGCACTGAAAAAAAAGGCAGAAGTCAGAGCTGGACATAGCAGAGTTAATGACATTAAGATCTGCACTGTGTGTGATGAGGGTGGACAGGATTAGGAACATGTACTTTAGGGGGTCAGCCCAGGTTGGACGGGTTGGGGACAAAGCCAGAGAGTGGCAGGATTATGTTGGTTTGGTGATGAGTAGGTATGCTGAGTATATTTATGAAAGGATGAGGCTGCCAGGTAAGAGGAAAAGATGAAGGCCTAAGATAAGGTGTATGGATGTGGTGATAGTGGACATGCAGGTGGATTGTGTGACAGAGCAAGATTCAGAAGACAGGAAGACATGGAGACAGATCATCTGCTGTGGTAACCCCTAACGGGAACAGCCAGAAGAAAGAGTAGTGGATGTGATGTTGTAATGTTGGTGTTCACAGGTTGCCAATTATTTGACATACATAACACATCTCTTTGAGTAAATGAGTACAAATTTGAGGCACCCATATGGTCAGTGTGCATAACACTGGAAAGTTGAATGGTGTGAGTTCAGTATATCACATGCAGTTCAACACACACAGCTGCAACAGTATTTCACTATGCATATACCCTTTATAGGTCCATCACATTTCTGAGACAAGCATGTATATCATATTTGTATTCACAGTTACTATATGGATATCTACAACATCCCAGTAGCTGACCTAGCAGTATCACAGTCAATATTGCTCAACACACACTCCAGTAGTAGTCATATGTGAGCCATCCTTTCCTGGGGTGGCTCAGGGGCCTGAGCTGTAATCTATGTCACTGCAGACATATGCAGATGCTATGGCCATAGGTTATGATCATCAATATATCAGTACAGAAAATGTTGTTGAGATACATTTGTTGAACTTCATATTTACCACTATTACATACCCCCTACTACATTCCATTACATGCTTACTTGTTTGACCTTCCTTTTTTTTTCAAGGTGTGGATGGATAGATGGCTAGCTGGCTGCCTGGCTAGCTGCCTGTATCTGGATCTGGATCTGGATGTGGGTCCCGATGTATCTACATGTCTCTTTCTCTCTCTCCCAGATGTAGAGTATACTTCTGTTTTTCATAGGCAGCAGCTAGCCTTTTGTAGGTAATGCTCATGAGCAGCTGGTGTCTTGTGCACCAATTGCAGCCCCCCACTTGCTAATTGCATGCAGAACAGCTGGGTATCATTCCTATAGCCAATGGCATGGGAACACACTCCTATAATTGAGTACTTCATGTGGGTGTTGGCCCTTTACCTTGCCTGTGAGGTAAACTTCATGGAGGTGTGTCAACAACAGCATCACAGAGGTTGTTTGGAAATTCCTCTTACAACACAGACTGCGAACACAGCCCAACAAACATGGGAAGAATGTTCCAGACATAGGGACAGAATGTAAGTATTGCTGTTATAAAGTTGAAGTAATGCTAGTATGACAGGGTTTTTGTGGACATGGCTTTTCTGCATGAGTTTAAGTCTGATAGTGTTATGTGGTTGACATAACGCACAACTGTAGGACTATCCACAGACTGCCAGAGTTTGGACACTTATGTTTGGTGTGTTAATCACACATGTTTAGTCTCTAGAAAATCAGTAGCTTACTCCGAGGCTTGCAGTCAGTAAATGGTAACATCCATTTGCATTTCTGACTTCATATTCATCAGACACAGGTATGTTACATCAAACCAGCTACTTTCTCAGTTTATGACAGCAATATGTCAATACTGCCCCTGTGTTTGGGCCTCTGTCCCCCAAGTATGCCAGGCATTGTCCTGATGTAATGCAATTAGAGGTGGATAGGTATAGTACATCATTATTTAGTGACTTCATTCCTGATATTGTCCCAGTGATGTATCAGACTGCCAGACAAGTTATGTGTGAGAGGCCTTATACATGAGGACAAGGTCTGGACATTCTGTGTGACTCTGTACAGTTGGGAGGTCTGTGTATTTCTGACATTTGTTGACAGACTGTCAGGATTGTGTAACAGTGTAGTGTGAATATGTTATTTTGCCTGTGTAGGCAGGGGGTAGATGTATGTCTTATGTGTCCTTTTTCTATCTTACTTTGCATGCTGCCCCAGTTTCTGGTGCTATATCAGCTGTATATGTTTGTAGGCGCAGACTGAAACATGTCCCATACCACAGTCAGGCAGTATACTACACTGTGAATTGGTCCAATACACGTAGGGGTAGTGTGTGAGTGGGAAACATGCTGATGGTTTTGTTCACACAGTCATTATACTCTACTGTTAATTTGGCTTACCAGTATGTCACTGTGACTGCGATGAAATTGGTTGTGGGTATGCACTTTCACACTGGTGTCTGTTCTTCAGTGCTGTTACATCCCTGTAGTGCCTGATATATTTGCAAATACATGTGTAGTTCCTCATAGCAGATGTGCGTTAGGGTTGTGTCAGTCTGACTATAGTGTGGACATTGTTTGGTGACATGCTTAGCAGCTCAGTGTAGTTTCCCTAATGTGATGTTATGTATAGATATTTGCCTGATGTACTGTTGCCTGGCCCCCATAAGTGTTGTTTATTTCTGACAGATCAGTGGGATGATGTGAAGATTTAATTCACTAACTAATGGGAAGTAATTGGGTTTTGGACTTGTGCTATTCCAGTCAATATATGTTAGAACAGACAGGAAGGCGTTACTGCATAAACTGTGCCAGCTTATCTACTCCAGTCTTTGAGATATGTCCCCATTTTCATGGATTTAACCCCCCTTTGCCAGGTTTGGTCCAGATTTGTTGCACTAAGGGGTTTAGAGCATACCTCTTGACTGGTCAGATTGTTTCAGACTGTCCAGGTTTATTGCTCATGTTTTTGGTCTGTTCCACAGAATCATATTATTTTCATTTCTCTGGTAAATCACTGCAATGATGTGAGGAATTCTGTCAGTAAATGATGACATACATTTAAGTTTCAGAACTCACATCCTTCTGCACATGTATGCTGATACAAACCCTGTCACTGTAGCAACATTCTATATTTATAACTGCAGTACTTAGATTATGCCCCTAGTCTTGACCCATTGTCCCCCCATTTTGACAGCCCTTGTCCAGCATTCTTGCAGTAAGAGGTGAAGAGGTATGGTGCTGAGGTATGACTGCACTACATGTTATGAGCATCTCTCTCTCTCTCTCTCTATATATATATATATATATATATATATATATATATATATATTTATATATTTGTGCGTGTGTATGTATATTTATATATATATATCTATATATATATATTTATATATATATATATATATATATATCTATATATATATTTATATATATGTGTGTGTGTGTGTATATATATATATATATATATATATATATATATATATATATATATATGTACATAATTTCTTTTTATATATCTACATCTATAGTTATATAAAAATATATTTGTATCTATTCTATGTGTATTTGTTTCATATGTATATCTCGAGGGTCTACTTTAGAATGATGAAAACACAAAATGTCGAGCGTTCACATGAGCGAAAAATCAGGAATTCGATATTGATTTTTTGGGATCACAGTACAGTAAAGATCGGAATATTTGCCCTTTCCTCACTGTACTACGATCTTGAAGTAGGAATATATATTTAGCGGGGGGTGTGGGGGCACAGCCCCCACAATAGCGATTTTGAGTTTCTGATTATTCACTCATGTAAGCATTCGATAGTTTGATTTTTCATTGTTCTGACATAGACTCTATTTTGATATATCTGATGTATATACTTGTTCATATTTATCTATCACCATACACACTTATATGTGTATATTTATTTATACTGCACATAACTGATTCCTGTTTTCTCCCTACTATTCACTGCCTGTACTGAATGATATATTTGAAACAACAACAGAGCTTCCTACAGCTCAGATGCTGTAAGCGTACATTGCTTTGACTATGGTGTACAGGGTCCTGGGTTTGAAGCTTGGCAAGGCTATTTATTCTGTTGCTGGGCAGAACAGTGGCTGATGGAGACAGGGTGACTAAGGCAGTTTTAAGCAGTTGTAAAGCGGGTTGTGTGGTTTTGTGTGAAGCTAAGTGATGCCAACAGTTTACCTTCATTTGTGAATATTGCACATGGGTGAACAGCAATTGTTTGAAAGGCTGTTTGCAAAGTTTGCAAATGCTGAACGGAAAAAGGTTTGAATGTGCAATGAGCGAATCCACAGTGACATTCACTCATTGCACATTCGACATTGTGGGGCGGATTGCACTATAGTGGGGATCGGAAAATGGTCCCTTTCCCCACTGTAGTGCAATCTCGGAGTTAGAATATTAAAGTAGGGGGTGTGGGGGCACAGCCCCCCACATGAGGGGTGCAGGGGTGCTTGCCCCCTGCTTTACACTTCTTTTTTTTTTGTTTGACTTAATATTCGAAAAACAGCAGATCTGCTTTTTGATTTGCTGTTTTTTGAACATTAAGGACTATCGCTGTTTTGACTTTCGTGGTTATGAGTCGCTCATATGAGCATTCAAACCACTGTGATTCAGCTTTGTAAAGGTAAACCGATGCCAACACATGGTTAAATATAAAAATGTTTAATCTGTGTAGGCATCGCTTAGCATCATGCAAACTCACTTACTGCCGCTTAATGCTGCTTACTGCCGCTTACTGATGATTACCCCCGTGCTAATTTGTTTAAAAGAAAAGAAAAAAGAGGTGATAGGAAAGTGGTGAAAAAAGAGGCAAGCAGACAGAAAAGCAAGATGAAAGATAGCTAGAGATGTTCAGGACGGGAGTAGGGAAGGTCCATAACTGTCCATTTCTTCTACAGCTACAGATGTGCACTTCTACAAAATTTGGAGGTAAATCTGGACATTCCAATCCCTGAGAGAGGGGTGAGGACAACAGTAATGTGTTGTCAAGCTAATTGGACCACATTACATATGTCCAGTGGACATGTGTGCGAAATGGACAGCTATGTATGGGGCATAATATTTTTTGGGGAGCAGATTGCCCTTTTTTTAAGGTGAGAGTGGGATGTTGGGGAAGGATAGTAGGTATAATTGGGGAGGTAAGCTGGGTAGGAATGCAAACAAGACAGCAGACAAGGGTGGTATATGATACATGTGGGGGGTGAACACCTTGGACAGGGAGGGTGGTTGGGAATCGGATGCACATGAGCCCCCAAGTGGTTACAGTGGGACTGAGGTCCCCACCCATAGGCAGTCATCACTGCACCTTCACAGTCGCAAAGGTGGCTGAGCTTGGGGCTGAGCAGGGATGGCAGGCTGACCCTCAAGATGCACCATGCAGCCCTCAAGCTGATGTAGCTGATCTCCAAACTCCTTTTGGAGCTCCCTATGCACCAGACCTAAGACCTGTGTATGGGTGACAGTGTCTTGTCAGCACCTACTCCCAGGGGGACGAGCCCCATCCCCTGAGGCAGTTTGATCTGAAGGTGGTGCAGAACCAGCAGATGAGAAGGTCCTGGGGTGGGTCCCAGATGTGCTGGGGCCCAGTGCCATGACCAGATGAAGCAGGACAACCGGATCTGCCTTCCCAGACATGCTATGGTGTTGAGGTTTTAGTAAATATTAAAATGGTTATAATATAAAAATATAATATGATATATAAATATTTAATAGGGTTAGTCATGAACCACACATTTCATGATTAGTTATAACAGCATGCATGGGTGTTCCAGTTGACCCCATATAACAAGTTTGGAACAGTTGCATAACAAACAGAACACATGCATATATGGAACCACAGTAGACATTATAACAGCATGCAGATTACATTGATAGCAACAGGCCACCAATGATAATATTTAAACAGGGAACATACATTTCAAACATTTAAGAATTTTTTGAACAATAGGGAACATATCCCAACAGTAGGTTTGGTGAAAAACATACCCATTGATTTATGTGTATAGATTATTGGTGCAGATAGGGTAGGGGAGAGAGAAAAATTGCAATTAACAACTAAATATGCTTTAATTCCTCACAACTGTAATGATCATTACTCTACTCATCACTTTCTGGGTATGACCTCACTTTACACCTACCTATGGCCTTGGAGTTGGGCAGTGGGTGTTTTACACAGTGTATAAGTACAACCTTCTTACAACACATATATACCTTTTTTTTACCTGGATCACCTGTGGAGGAAATTCTGTTAACACTACCTGCCCATATTCACATAGTCACGGTTACATATGTGCACTCATACTCTGCCGTGTTTCTATCGGTCACCCTTGGTGTTGGCAGCAATGACTACTAGGCATCACAGCATGACACTTGAAGGACATATCTTAGAGGGGACTACTTGGTGTATGTACTTCTTTTGCTGTCATTTGCAGCCTTGGGATTGGACAGTGGGTGTTATACACAGTGTATAAGTAAAGCCTTGTTACAGCTAATATATACCTTTTCTTACCTGTCAGACCTGTGGAGGAAGTTTCTGTTAACAATACCTGACTGTTTATACACAGATTCACATATTCCTGGTTTACATTATGCATACATATTTTAGTTAGGTATAACACTGTATTAAAACTGTGACTGAGATTCCTAGCCAGTATAGTAGTGCTTTGTTTAGGCCAATGCCACCTGGAGTAGTTTTTCTCCTGTAGCGACCATGTTGTCGAAGCTGTATGTCTACAAATAGCTTACCTGGCACTAGTTGGTGAAGTCATAACCTTATTTAAAACAACTCCATTATAATAGTATTTTTCTTCCCTCCTACTAATTATTTTTCACCCCTCATTTTCTACTACTTTTTTCCTCTTTCTACAATTACCCTAACTAAGCTATTTACAAAATGGGACACAGCATCAATCCTGCGGTCAACTAGCAACATTCTCAAACTTGCCGTCTGACCTGAAAGTGCAGGCTTCACAATTGCTTTTTTAATTGGTTTAAAAGGTGTCTTACTTGTAATGTCCTAAAGTGGTACCTGACTATTGACTCACACACTTCCTGGGTTGCCTTCTAGATTTTATAAAACTCACCCATAATAGGTCTCCTGCCTCCTTTAGTGTTAGAGGTCCCTTCCCAGCTGCTAGAAAGTTTCTCTATACCCTGATAATTTGCCTGATACGTGGGAAGATATTTAGGTCTAGGAAAAGTCTAAAAGCGTACAGCTCAATTCCAACCAAGTACCACACAATTAAAGTGCACACAAGTACAGTATTATATACTCATTCAGAACCTTCTCTACTAAAGCAGACATTTTATGCAATTTTAGCTATCAGCATTTTGACTATAGCACATTTCTAACCTGAGGCTAGGCAATATCTGCCAGCCTTCCAACTTTATAGATTGTCTTTTTGGGTTAAGACTCCAGTGCTTGACTCTTCCCACTCTGTTCACCCTCGTTCCACTTAGGCTCACTCCACTCCCCTACCCCACCCCCATTCCCACCCACATCCTCTTTCCTCCAATTTATAGCTAATCTAACCACACCCTTGCCCCTTTCCTCCTATCCACTTCCTCTTCTCTCTATCCTCTACCCTCCTCTCAACCACACCTCTCCATCTCACACCACCTATCCTACCAATATTCCACTTACACTCAGCTAGTCTATCCTACCTATTATCTAATATACACTACCACAACTGCATAGCAACAAATATTCTTTTATTCCTTTCACTCTATTTCAACTAGCTCACCTCACTAAATTCCCCATAACACACAGCCATCTCCAATACTGCCACCAACTCACCATCCCACTCTTTCTCTAACATCTGCCCCAACTATACTGCAACTCAACCTACCTGCCTGCCTCTTCAAAGTCCTAAAAACCTCATGTCCTACCCCCCGACTTACTGTCATTGTAAGTTGACTATCAAGACAACATTTGTTTTATTACACTCTATCACAAAAATTAAACTCTGTGAAGACATCCACCCCAATTCAGGTCCCATCTACACTCCCTCCCCTCCACAAACCTTATCAAACACTTCTTCAACCCACCCAAATGCCCACCCCTACCCCTCATTCCCACTGTCAAAAACATCCAATTCTGACCTACTTCTCACCAATTTCAACCTTTATAGTATAGCTAAAAAAGCTAGTGAATTCCAAACCACCTTAGCTACCTACTCCCCTGACATAGCAGTTATAACTGAAACCTGGTTAAAGCATCATATCAGTAAGAATGAGTTTACCCCACATAGCTATAACATTATCAGACAAGACAGAATAAACAAAAGATGTGGTGTTAGCTGTATTATTTAAAGATAGCCTTAAAGTGGAACAGCTCCAGTGCTCCCCACCTGACCTTAACTACACTGAGATTCTAACCACATGTCTAGAAATAAATCCAAATAAGTCAATTATTATCATAGCTGCCTACTTCCCTCCTGGCAACACCCTACCCATCACAGAAAGTCTTCTTTCATGGGCATCCCAAAACTTCATCCAAGAAACTATCATTCTTGGTGATTTCAACCTTGACTGGCAAACCTGTACATATGATAACCTGTCAAAGTTCCTCAATCTCTACAACTTTACCCAGACCATACACTGTCCAACCCACATTGACAAACACACCAACAGACAATCTACACTAGACTGGACACTAACCAACCATCCCAACCTAAACTACATATCAGGCTGCCTTCCAGACATGCTCAGTGACCATTGCCCAACCTTTCTATACAGAAAACATATATACACACAATCTAACATCTCCTACAAATACATCCATTGCAAAAGGCATTTCTCCCTCTTCATTTTTAACAAGATTCTGCAACAATATGAATGGATACCCTTAAAACACCTCCAGCTAGATCTAGCAGTCCAATTCTTCAACACTTCCATCCTTGTGATACTTAACAAACTTGCCCCAATTAAAAAGTGTGCACAAAATCCAAGCCTCTGCTCTGGTTAACCAAAGAAACCAAACTTTTATTAAAACAAAGAAATCGAGCTTGGTTAGATTACCATACTACCAAAAGCATATCAAACCTAACTACATATAAGCAATTAAGACATCAAGCAAAAAAAAAAAAACAAATCAAAGCAGACAAGCAAGTGTATTTCCAATCCTGCCAATTAAAACACCAAAACAACCCTCGTAAATTCTGGAATAACATAAATTGTCTCCTAAATCCAGGTCACACCCTTACCCCAACCCCAATAACCTCTAATAACACAGATCACATTGCAACCCAAATCAACTCCCACTTCATAAATTCCATAACATATCTACTTGGTAACCAGCCAAATGCATTGCTTACTATCCCTACCACTTCTCATGATAATCCTTACACTTTCTGCTTTTCCTACATTCCAACCTGCTACATAAAATCTCTACTAGCAAAACTTAAACCCTGCTGTCCAGCTGCAGACTAGCTCCCCAACAAATTTTTGAAATGTGCAGCCCCATCTATTGCTTAACCCACATATATTTTGATCAATCGCTCAATTTCTGAACATTATGTACCATCTCCCTGGAAAATATCCCACATCATCCCACTATACAAGGGAGGTGCATCCAAAGAACTAACCAACTTCCACCCCATTTCCATTGTCTCCCCCTAGCAAAAATCTTAAATGTATCCACAAACAGCTCCTCAACCACCTACTCTCAAACAATCTCTTAACTAATTCACAGCATGGTTTCTGACCCAAACACAGTACTTCCACTGCCCTTATTGCTTTTTCTAACACCATTCATCAACTCCTAAATCAAAGCCAGGTAGTCTCCTCCATCTTTCTTGGCATGTCTAAAGCCTTTGACACTGTTTCCCATCAAATCCTTCTCAATAAACTCTCAACCTATGGCATCAGCTCACCCTCTCTGTCCTGGTTCCTCAGTTACCTTTCAAATCGCAGCAGCCCACCATATTGGAAAACACTCTCTCCCCCTTATCCTCATTTCTGTTGATGTACCCCAAGGGTCTATACTGGGCCCACTCCTCTTCATCCTATTCACAAACGATCTCAGCTCAGCAACTAGACAAGCCACAACTGTCCAGTACCCTGACCATGCTACCCTTATCTGTTCTGCCCCCACATCCCAGGAACTGCAAATAAAAATGTAATCATCCTTCCATAGAATATAAAATACTTATGAGAATATCAACTAATTCTCAACCCAAACAAAACTAAACTAATAGTCTTCAAAAACAAAAAATCCAAACCTTGTCATGCCTCTCTAGCAATGCACTCCTCAAATGGAACCAAGATCAAACCCACAACACATACCAAACTCTTAGAGGTCACTATTGATGTGAATCTAACTCCTGAAAAACATGTCTCTCTGATAATAAAAAGTACACATCAAGCTTGGCACCTTATATAGGGCCAAACCATATCTTACCCATAATGCCTGACTCACCACTGCATGGTCCAAATGCTCTCTAACCTCCTTTATTGATCCCATATTTTCACCAACCTTCGCAAATCAGACCTAAATAAACTAGAATCTTGCTATCACAAAATTGCCCAGTTCACCTTGAAAACCCCACACAGGGCTCACCACTGTATGGTGCTCTTTCAACTAAAATGGCTAGAATTCCGCAACCTCCTAGCTCTCAGTCAACTTCAGTAGTCTACAAGATAATTCATAAATCCACTAACTGCCCTACTATTTCCAATCTCATCAAACCCAGTCTCAAGCCCAGGACCCTCTGATCTTCCAATAAACTCACATTACAGGTCACCCAATCTCACAACTATCATGGAGACTTCCTCTATTCTAATAAACTTTCCAAACTTTGGAATGCTGTCCCTCCTACAATTACTAACATCCCACACTTTCAGGAATTCAGACAACTACTACTAAACTACCTTACCACTCACTGGATCTGCTCCTGTCACACCCCAGGCTAAATCCTCCAATCCTCACTCCCAGCTCTACCTACCCCTAAATGATTTTTCTCATTTCTACTACAAAAACTACTACTTGACTTCCTGTGATATAAGCTTTTTCTTGGACTAACCCTCCTTGCTAACTTAGCAGCACTAACAGATCACTAAACAAATAATATATCTAAATGTATTTCTCTCATTTCAGGACTACAAATGTTATATTTGTGTAGCTTGCTATATTATAGCTTAGCCTGACCTAGGTTTTTTGTTAGAAAACAATCTATTGCATTTCTTAGAATTATGTTAACTGCACCTCCACTGTGTAAGTCAATGAATATATTGTAATGTTTATTGGAGCTTTTCTTCCCGGACCTCCAATGAAAATGGGCTCCTGGCCCAGTCAGACATTCCCAGTTAACAAATGTAATAAATAAAATAAATACAGCTTACTACCACTCCTGGGATTCGAACCATGCCTGTTTTTGCAAAAAAAGTACAACATGTTTGTGTTTCACAACAATGACTTATTGAGGAACTGCTGTCTCTTGTTTGACTGTTTTCTGCCTACTACTCTCTTGGTAGTACCATTTGAACTTGTAATTCTGGCATTCATGTATTGCTGATAAATCTTATACTGAGTATTCATACTTTTTGATATATGACACTCTGTGAAACAATGGTTAACACAACATTACTATTCAGAGATCAAATCTTGGTGCATGGAACATTTCATATAGTTAATCTCCTTTTTTAACACTCCACAATCTTTGTCAGATAAGCCACATTTATTTAATGCTTTCAGAGCCATAGTTGCTGTGCAGAAAATATACACATTTATAGACTGATAGCACCAAATAGCAACGTAAACACAAAAGCATGGGGTTTTCGGTTTTATTGACAACTACTGACACTTTTATTGAAATATAGCCTGTAGATCAGTTGTAATAAGTTAATTTGTCATTTATTCAGAACCAACAATACACATTTTGAAATAATGACAGGTGACATTCTATTCCTTTCTATTTGCCCGAAATACTGCAAGCTAGATTTGTACTCACCAGCTTCGAGACATTGCTACTTAGCAACACGCTGGCATGCGTGTCCACATTCATGGCCCTCTCAATGCAGCTGTACAGGAGATAGAGAAACATTTATGCATACCTATCCATTACATATACAGGCTGGACTTTTCATTAAACAGTACTTGATACTGATACTTACACATAGCTGGGACATTCTGTTTCCAAGCATCTTGGATCCACTGGTCCAATTGATCCCACTTCCTACATTTATGGTCAGCAAAATGGTGCCAAACTTACTCACCAGTCCGAGGGATGCCAGTAGCACTGGTGAGATCACATGTGAGACAATCCCAGGCCTCTGCTTTGTATTGGGAGCCCTGGTACTGGCCCTGCAGCAGTCTCACTACATGGTGTTTTACAAGGAGTCCGACCATGACACTGGACTCCTGAATGCCCCAGTACCACACCTGAACCAACGCCAGCCATGGTGCCTGCAGTGATGAGTTACAATGGATTATGGGCTGAATTCCCACCTGCGGGGCTTAAATAAGGCTGATTTCCTGCCCTTTGCCATCATTGGACCATTTCAAATATGCTGAGCTTAGCTAAGCACCATGCAAACCTGCTTAGCTAAGGTTGGCAGTGCTTACATGGTCAGAGCACTGCTTACCAATGGGCAAATCCACTTAGCTGGGCTACTAGTTGCTTACCATTCATATTTAAGCAAAGCTTACATCCGGTAAGTATAGTTGTGCACTGCTTAGCATTTCTCAAATTTTATTTTGTAGACTATCAGCTTTATGGGATTGTTCAACATTACTGACATATTATAATTTTATGTTTACCTTCCCTGACATCCCCCTGTGTGCTTTCATTGCATTTATTTTTGTGTTACTATACTGTATGAGGCACTTGTGTTTATATGGGGGTTTCACATGTTTTCTGGACTGGACACCACATTTGTGGACCTGATATACTACCCAGGGCGATAAATATTATTTACTACCTTATTTATTAAAACATATCACTTTTACAACTGCTTTCACATGTAAAAGTGAGCAGACTTCATTGGGGCTCGAACTGCAAATACCTACATGCAAAGTGTAAGCTCTAACCATTACGCTATTTTGGTTTACTTATTTTGCTCATATATTTCTATTTAGCTCCTTAGGATATTTCAGCTATGCTAAGCACAGCTGCATGACATTCACGCCCACTCAGCTATGCTTAAACGTTACTTGGGTTAATAAAAAAAAGAGAATTTAAATGGAATTTAACTTTTTCTCACTAAGGCCACAAAACTAGGGATGATTTTAGTACTTTAAAAGTGCATAGGATAACAGGTTTTATGTTAGCGTGTATTTTTTGGGGTGTATGAAGTCTTAAAACTCAAGCATGTCACTGATAACTTTAAACATTTTTTTTAAATTTATTTAACATTTGTTGACCGGGAAAGTCTGACTAGGACAGAGCCTATTTTCAGCAGAGGCCCAGGGAGACATGTTCCAGATGCATGTCTGTGGAATGCATTCTGCAGATATCTTCACAGTTGTGCAGTATATCTGCATATAACTCTTTTTATTTACTTTTAACAGTGCCATAACGGCACTTTCTGAGTGAAGGGGGCATGTTATATGTGCAGACACTTCTGTAACATGCCTCCTACACTTGTTCATGGATCGTATCTGTATAGGGGTGACATGATCATGCCTTCATGAACATGCAGGGCATGCTACTGTGCTGCACGGACATGATCCATTCCATGCAAAAATAGTTTATTCTTGCACAAAACTTTATTGAATCCTGGGGTCTAACTATTGGCAGAGGACGATGAGGTCTTCCTAATGCTTGATTTTGATATGGAAATAAAATAGTCTGGACTAGGGTAGACCATATCATCAGCATCACATATACTATTTTCCTAAGGACTTTATACAAGACTTGAGTTTAAAAACAAGGAAAATAACAAAATCCATAGTAGAGAACCTTTTGGAAATAAAATGACTTAATATTGTTCTTCAGTATTCTGCATGAGTGGATCTCCAGGCAGCATGAACAGCAGCTGAAAACCCTGCTGTCTAGGACATAACATCTCATCTCTAAGGGGATAAATATATGAGAGAATGAATCCAAGCATTTTCCTTAAATCACAAATCACTCCATGATTAAGGAAATCCTGTTTCACTTTGTAGTAAGTGTAGCCTATAAAGCATTAATGCAGATGTGATGTGATTACTCTTCATGTAACCAAGCTGAACATCACACAGCCAGGATAGGTACCACCTGAGAGAAGGCAATTGGCTTTGTATCTTATTGAGAATTAGAGATAAGAAAAATTGGGTGAAGGTTGAATGAGAAGGAAGACAAAAATTTGGGAATATGCATGATTACAGCAGGATTACATGTGTTTGGGGAGAAATCAGTGGCAAGAGATATAATAAATATGTGTGACAGAGAGAGAGGCAAAAAGTAGAAAATTGCATATTTTTAAAAATGTAGAATATAAAAAAAAATGGCCTCATGTTTCCCATAACAAATCAAGTTTACCAGTTATCTTTCTCTCTGCTTATCTTCACATTATAAGCTGTGACTGTGTTTAAGATGCTGGTGTTACAGGTTGGCAGTCCAGAAAATTTGATTTGAAATGTAGAATTCTAAATGTTGTTAGTAGAGCTTTCAAAGGTTTCAGTGACTAGTGCAGTGATGCTGCACTAGATTCTTTTAACTTGGGGCACAGTGAAATAAGGAACATCTAGTAAGGAGTTAATCAAATGCCCCAAATTCTAGGAGTTCTTAAAAATCAATATCTGTCACTGTTTAAGAAAAGGGAAGCTATCTTGATTGCACCTTCTCTTTCCATCATATTTGAGTAAAGTATATAGTTTCAAAATATAATCTGGATGGTACTGATTTTTTAAAATTAGCCCAGGTCAAAGCCCTTTGCTAAAGAGATAGTATGCTGCTGCTGCAGAGTAATAAAAAAGGTGGTCTGTAAACATTTAAATCTTATGTTAGCATAATCCAATCTTGCAGGGGAAGTGTTTATGCTGTCAGCAAGGAGACAAGATGATAAAGGTACAGCATTTTCTAATGATGGAACCAACAATGCTGGCCAACAACATACTTGACACTATAAACAGTAGTACAAAAGGACAATCAGAATCTTTAGTGAAATATTTGTTTTATGATGAGTTACGTGGTAGGCATGGTGTTGTCCGTAAATTGTGCATAATTAAATTATGTGAAGGGAACACAAAATAAGTTATACATAATTAAATAAAGTGGAGGGAATGCAAAATAAGTTAAAAGTGCAAGCAGTGAAAAGGTTGAGGTTTGCACTTATAGTATGATTGGTTAGTTGGTACGGTGGTGGGTGAAAAGTTACTGAGCTGGTTATTGCTCAGTGTTGCTATGGCATTGCATCGCCTTTGTGCCAAAGCATAACTAACTTAACATTTGCCAACTTCTAATGTTTCCCTTCCCACACAAACACAGCAACATTGAACTGTCCTTATCTAGAAATTGACATCAGTCAGCATATATTCTCATATCATTATCATTCCAGAGTCATTAGTATTTGCCATTCTTCGCACATACTTAACATGGTGGTGAAATATTTAATTTGCAAGGACGTAAGTATGCCAAACTGCAGTACCAGTGTTTTTAGAGTAAGACCCTTCACCTTTCACTCTACAGAAGAAAGTAACCCTGAGTTAGTAACTTATAGATAAACTGCGCAACCCTTTAAAAAAGCACAATGAGAAAATGATACTATAAACCAAGAAAGAAAGAAAGAATATAATCAAGGTTGTATTGGAAGACAGTGCACAGAATGCTTCTTACTTCTATTTTGAATTAAAAGAAGGCAACTTACATAAAGTCAGTAAAGAAAGTGAAGACATTCTGCATCACTTACTACTGCCAAAACCCGATAGGACAATAAGAGTGCAGATACATATTGGGAGGTCACCTTTTATTTATGATTTAGTCATATGTAGAAGTTTTTGTTCAGATCAATTGTTCTGTAGTTATTTTTTATGCCTGAAGAAATATTTGTATTCTGTTTAATCAAATGCTAAATCCTTGTTACACAAAGTGTAAAATGCTTATTTATTTAGACATTTTATATAAAATAGATTTGCAAACAATATACATCAAAATTGAAGCTAAGGTTTGGATTCCAGCTGTAATTGATTTATGTGTCAGGTTATCAGTCTGCAGACTAGTACAAGCCTAGCCAATAAACAGAGGTCAGAATCAAACCCTGTACCTTGTATCTGTGAAGTAAAAATCTTAATGATTGTGCCAAGTACTCATCCCCAAAGGGGGTCTGAGAGAATCAAACCCTGAAACACAGGAACTACAGCTCACAGTCTTAATCTAATACAATAACTACCAGATAATCAGATGTCTAGGTTTCTGTTTAATTTGTTAGATTTATACCTCTCAACTATCCGAATTTGTTTAGGATGTTTGGATTTTTCATTCAGATTTTTGGTCTGTTCTTCAAAAGATTTGTGGTTTTCTGGCAAATCATTGAAAAGTGAAGTCATCAAATAATGAGAGACAACTGAGTTTCAGATTTATATCCTTCAGAAAATGCATACTAATGCAAAACCTGATATTCTATCAACTTTCAAAGTTTATAAGAGCAATAATTAAAATATGTCCATATTTTTCAGCCTTTGTTCCCCCATTATTTTTGGCTATGCAGATTTCTTGTGCTAATAAGTTGAAAGGTATGACTAGATTTTTTCCTTGATGCCTAAATAAAGACTTGTATTCTGTCTGAAAGCATGTGCTAACAGTTTGTTTGAGTAAAATAAAAGTTTTATAATAGGTACAATTTATTTGGCATTCCTGCACTTTCATGCCACTGTTTAGTTAATTGCTCATTTAAAGATTGGTAGCTGTCCCATGCTCAGGGTTGAAGAATTGACAGGAAAATCTAGGAAAGGCTGAATACTTAACAAGTTGAGACTTAGGAAAGGGGTAATAGCAGATACTACTGAACCTGCTACCAAACAAAAAAAGCCTTTGTGACCTATTGATGTTCTTTTTCAGTACACAGTATTACATTTTATTTATTTGAAATTTGTTTACCGGGAAAGTCCAACTGGAATAATATCTAATTTCATGCGGAGGCCCAGGGAGAAAAGCTCCACATTGACATAATATGGTTGCAGTTAAATAAAGTTATTACAAAGCCTGATACAGAAGAATGACATACTAAGTAAGTAATAATTCATCTTCAGCTTATACAGTGTGAACCTATACATACTATAAATATTTGGACAGCTATAACAAGCTAAAAAGTGCATTGTCAATAGATAAGAGTATTTACAAGTTACAGTTCATAGAGATGGCATTAAACACAGAGCACACTCTTTGGAACAGAGGTGACTAGATAATATAGCCTAGACAATATATATATATATTGATCTTTATCTAAGGAATAGATTTTAATAATTCCTTCTTTCTGAACATTGTCAAAGTTTGCTGGTGGTGGAAAGAGTGAGAAATTAGTTCAACCTGGGGCAGTGCAGGATTAAACCAGGTTTTATTTATCTAGTCGTTTAGCAGCAGTTTAAGTTGGAGAGGTTAGAGGCAGATCTGATTTGCAGAGGGATAGAATTCCATCTTTTACCATCAGAGAATGAGTAGAGACTTTGGCCAGAGGATTTGTGGGGGTTATATATACTGAGAAGAAGTTGTTCATTGAATCAAAGTAGTCTATTTGGATGACAGGAATGGAGAATAGGAATATAAGCCTGGCAGTCATCTAATGTAAATAATATTGTATATGATTATAAACTATATGTAATCTAAGTGGTGAAGCAGTTCAAACAAATTTGAAGCATTAAGGGCAATGCAGTGGTAGCTGCAGTACTTATTGTTCATTGGTGGCAAATTTTGCAACCTTATTATAGCATCCCTCCAGCTTATTTTTAACTGTGGCCTGAAAGCTGGTTAGAACAGATGTACCATATAAGTGAGATGGGAGAAGGTAGGTAGTGGCAAGAGTGTTTTTTGTGGTGCTGCTAAGAGGTTTTTAAGCCTGTAGAGCATTCTTAATTTTTGGAGAATCTTTTTAAGTTATTTTGAACATGCAGGTCAAAGTATCACCTATAATCACTCCAAAAAGATTTGTACGGGCAACTACTTCTGTTTCAGTTTTATTTAGCAAAAGGATTTTGAAATTCACTTTATCAAGTGATGTGTAATTTGGAGAAAAATAGCAGCAACTTTGTTTTTCAGGACTGAGTAGTAGCTGGGCATTATGGAGCCTGTGATGACCCACCACTGGACCAGTAAACAAGGAGCCTCAATCCTCACCACTGGCACCTGTGAGGGATGTTCACTGGGAGGATAATAGGTACACACACAATATTTCCAGATGCAGCTCTCTGCATCAAGTGCAATTTCCCTTAAGAGCACACATAGACCACACTCAGTCTGGAGCTGATTTCTCCCTCTTTTTCCAGATCCTCAATAAGAGTCCCCACTGGCACAGCTATACAGTTCAGGTGATTGTCCAAGCCAAGGCCTCCAGCACCCTCTCTGTCCAACCAGTGTTTTGTCCCCCTGCCCAAGTAGCTAACACACAGATTTGATTTACAGACACACACACACACACACACACACACACACACACACACACACACACACCTGGGGAAGGCTGGAACAGGTTTATTAGCTATGCCCCCTTCTGCCCAGAGTATAAGGTAGTTATGTCTGCAACCAGACACTCCTGCCCGCTACCTTAAGGCTCTTCCAATGGTTCCCAATATACTGAGTGAAATTAATATTAATACAAATGGTAGTTTGACCAAGAGCAAGGCTATTAGGAGTGGCCCAAACAGTCTCACCAAATAAATATGCAAGTACTCTCAAAACTTTAGTATCTCTACACAGATCAGCAACAATGCAAGGTTTAAATATATTTAATAATTAATAAAAGAACAAGACAATACTAAGTATATAGTAACAGTGACATCAAAATTCAAAACCACAGGAAATATTTAAAATAACATTGCAGGACAGTCTCAAATAAATAAAGAAAAACATCTAAACTAAACTTTGCTATATTCCTGACTATATCTAAGAGAATTACTATACCCTAGAAACTTACTTTATTGTGGTGAATGGATCTTCTAGTTGTTGTCGGGTCCAAGACAGAATGCTGAATGCTCTGTCTCACCAAGAGATTTCTCAAAATAATATCTAAAATATTACTGCTGGGATAGCTTGCAGAATGACATCACTTCTTCTAGTCACCAGGCCAAAACACCCATTGCTGAAGCTGGCAGTATTTAGCATCTACCTGTAAAAATATGCAGACAAGGGGTTCTCCTCAGATCTCTGGCAGATGCTGGAAGACATAAAACAATTGCATTTCTTCATGCTTTCAAGACTAGTAATTACTTCACCCTTAAGGCAATACAGAAAGTTTCCTATTATAGACATTGTTCTTCTTGCTATTTTGAAAATTGAAAGATACCATCGTTTATAGCCTAGCCATAAAGTAATTTAATTTCAGTTATTTTTCTGAAGTTAACCTCCTGTATTCCAGTTTCCACTGTTAAAATATATACATTAAACAGTTATAATAGTGCATGTACATTTCTGTTCTCTTCCAGTAGAGCACACTGTGGCTGCATTTCAAACAGCACTCTGCAAATACCCTTTTCAACACACACATCTATACAAGCAGTTTGATATACATGTGACATACAGTTCTAATACATTTGTAACACAAACATCTTGTATAAATCATTTCGATATTCACCAATGACATATAATTATTTACCAAATTCCAGCTAGCTGGGCTGGCAGTATCTCCTTTCATCACAAGTAACATGCTAACATACTAATAAAAAATCAAAATAATTAATACAGAACAGAAAATTAAACCTACAAAAATAAGTGTCCCTTCTCAGAACTGGCCACTTTTAACACAACTACTAATACCTATAAGAAAGCTGAATGATAAATCAAACCTACCAATTAATTGACTAATGTATCTTCCTAAGTCAAATAGTTTGACTAATACCAGAATTATGGATCTAAATATTCACCAACAGATATCAGATAAACAGAATGTGATACAGAGGCATTCATTACTCAGTACCTCCCACTTTCAGATCAAATGAAATCTAGATGACTGAATAGGTTCCCTACAAAGACTGGCCTAGTCCTCTTAGAGAAAGTGGGAAGTACTCTCAGAACTTAAATATATCAACAAAGATCAGTCACAATGAAAGGTTTAAATATATTTAATAATAAATAATAAAATAACAAGAAAATACTAAGTATATATTTACAGTGACATCAGAGTTCAAAATCACAGAAAATATTTAAAATAACATTGCATAGCAGACTCACACAAATAAAGAAAAACAGTATCTAAACTAAGCTTCATTATATTCTTGAATGCACTACTCCCTAATAACTTACTTCATCGACCAAGGCAGGTGATGTGCTGAATGGTTCATCTTGTTGTCAGGCCCAAGACAGAATACAGAATCCTCAGTCTCTCTAAGAGACTTCTCAAAATAATATCTAAAATATTACTGCTGGGATAGTTTGCAGAATAGCATCACTTCATGCCATCTGACTTCTAGTTCCCATGCAAAACCACAATTGCTGGAAGCTGGTGGGACCTAGCATCTACCTGTAAAAATACACACAGAAGGGCTTTTGCTCAAATCTTTGGCAGGTGCTGGGAGACATAAAACAAGTGCATTCCTCCACACTTCCAGAGGGTAATTAGTTCACCCCAAAAACAATACAGAAAGCTTCCTAGTACAGACTTTGTGTCTCTGGCTGAATTGAAACCAGTGAGATAGCATCTTTATGGCCTAGCCTATAAAGTGATTTAATTTCAAATATTTTTCTACAGTTTGCTGGACTGAGGTTAACCTTCCAATTTTCCCTGTTAAAACATATACATTTAAACAGTTACAATAGTGCATGTCCATTTCTGTTCTTTCCAGTTAGGCACACTGTACTTACATTTCAAATACAAGCACTTTACAAATATCCTTTCAATACAAACATCTGTACAAATCAGTTTGATATACACATAACATACAGTTCTAATGCATTTGTAACACCAGCATCTTGTATGACATACAGTTCTAAATATTTGTAACACAAGCATCTTGTATAAATCGGGTTGATATTCACAAATGACATATAATTATTTACAACATTCCAGGTAGTTGTGCTGGCAGTACCTCCATTCATCATAGAGCAAGAAAGGGGTACCCAGAGCTGTCCCAAGACTTTCAAGGTAAGGCGTACCCAGTGCTATCCCAAGACATTCAACCTGAGGGGTACCTGAGACTATCCCAGGACATTCAAGCTGAAGGATACCTTGTGCTGTTCCAAGACATTTAAGGTGAGGGATACCCAGTGCTTTCCCAAGCCACTCAAGGCAAGGGGTACCCAGTCCTATCCCAAGACACCTAAGGTGAGGGGTACTCAGCCCTATCCTGAGATATTTAAGCTGGGGGGGTACCCAGCACTATCCCAAGACATTCAAGCTGAGGGGTGCCTGGTGCTGTCCCAAGACATTCAAGCTGAGGGATGCCTGGTGCTGTCTCAAGATATTCAAGGTGAGGGGTACCCAGCACTTTTCCAAGACACTCAAGTTGAGGGGTATCTGGCACTATCCCAAGACACTCAAATTGAGGGGTACCCTATGAGGTCCCAAGACTTTCAAGGTGAAGAGTGCAATGTTCGTTCTATCAGCAGGAAACTCAACAATGTAAAAAGGAAATACTCAGCCATTGAAAGATAGTGGTTTGCAATAAAGTAGGCTTTCTACTCATTAAAGTATAGTTTAATGGGTAGACAGTTAAACATAGTAACTAGCATGCCCTGCTACAGTGGACAAATAGGCAGAGAAATGACAATTCCAGGTTATGGAGATGGGTGCAATCCCTGCAATCCTTCCAGTTTACAGTGACCCGCAAATCTAGAGTAACAAATTGGGAAGCTGGTTGGCTGTTCATGTCCTATAATCTTTCATACTGAGTCCAAAACACATGTTTTTTGCTGGGGGGTGGTAATTATAACATGTTGAATACAGTGATTGTGCATTGTCCCTTAAGAACAGGGCAAAGAATCTGGTTGACAGAAAGTTATCAGAAACCTGAACGTTTTATCTAGCTAGCAATATACTGCTTGCAAGCATCTACTGTTAAGCCAGAGGTAGCCTGCAACAGCAAAACTAAAAGTTAGATCAGAACTTGGAGGTTCAGAAAGGGGAAAGTAGGAGTTAAGTGAACACCCTGGAGATGAGGAGTGCAACAGCCTATGGTGGAGTTTATTTTGGATTATACCTGGAAGAATCACCTGTAATACAGAGCTTAAATCTGGGCAAGGGTGAGCTCTACATTCCAGAATTTTTATACCGCCCATTTGCTGGAGGGAGTGTTTATAATTGGTGGAGAGTAAAAAAATGGTCAGATTTTATTTTCTTTTACAAAAAAATGGTAAATTTGTCAATGTATTGGTTTGATTTGTATCTGAATGCCAAGAAAGTTTCTGTTTTTCATTTCCCATTGTGGATGCACAGAATTAAGTGCGTGTGTGTGTGTGTGTGTGTGTGTGTGTGTGTGTGTGTGTGTGTGTGTGTGTGTGTGTGTGTGTGTGTGTGTGTGTGTGTGTGTATGTGTGTGTTTATAACTACTGCCCCCAGTTCTTCTTTGAAATTGTAACATAAACACATTATGCAAAACTAGAGGCCAGTGTCAGTTTTTAAAGTATTTATAGATCTATAAAAAAGAAAGTATGTTTCTACAGTTAACAGAATTATGCACTAACCTAGTTCTTGCCCAGCAAAATCATTCCATGTAATATAAAGGGAGACAAAGATTTTCATAATCTGAATGTGATCAAAGTAGAGCTTTTTTCCCATCCTAACCAATTAATTACTGCTGTTCTGACAACGTATGTTTTATTTTGTTCACTTTATGAAAATCAGTGTTAGTATCTCATCATGAATAATATGCCATAGCATATTCGCCTTGGATTATAAGAAAATTTGCACTGGCTCTCTCAGGTTTAGCTGCAAATAAAAAAAGAAGACAGTCTTGACCATAACTGCCAACATAATTCAGTTTTTTTTTCCAATTGCAAAACCCAAGGACCACCTCTTTCATTTTCCATAATTTGTTGGATTACACTAAACTTAAAATGATGGTTATTGTACTCATGTATATGTTTTGCCAATGCATTAGTAGATATATCCTTTCTAATAGCATATACATGTTCATATATTTTTTCCTTTAATGTTCTGGTGGTCTTCCCTACATAGTATGCTGGGCACATTTGGCACAATGCAACATAAACAACACTCATTGAATTACAATTATGTAAAAAATGATTGCTGAAAGTTGTTATAAATATTGTAGAACTATCAAGTTGAACACCTTTTGCTCGCATTGACTGATCACCCCCATTATAATTAAGAATAAGTACAAAACACCCATTTAATCTTTTCATTTTAACTTCATCATTCATGCATCTGGATAACCTCTTTTTTGAACATATCAATAAACCCTTCACATTCTATGTAGAAATCAGTGTCCAGGCTCACCATTTTTGTGGCCTGGACAAATTGACCCCTAACAACCGCTCTTTTATTAGTAATAGGATGTGCACTCGTAAAATGCAAAAACAAATTTTAATATGTCGATTTTCTATGAATTTTTGCCTTCAATCTTTTCATATTCCAATCTTTACTTAAATTCACATCCAAATAATTTATTTCTTGATCATTCATCTCATACGTGAATCTCAAATAAGATCTTGTTGCATTAATATAAGTCAAAAATTAATGAAGGTACAAATTGTTACCATTCCATAAAATAAAAATATCATCCAGGTAAAGTAAATATAAACTGATATGTTATTGAAAAATAATGTTGAATATAAACTGCCATTCCCAAACTGCCATAACCATGTTGGCAAAAGTAGTGCCACATGGCAAGCCCATAGCAACACCTACTTGTTGCAAAAAATATTTCCCATTAAATTGAATATAGTTATTTTTAAGAACTATATCAATCAAATCAATATATAAATTAATTTCTAACTGTGGTACCCCCTGCTCCACCAGGAACCTTTCAATAGTCTGCATACCTTCTTGATGGGGAATAACTGAAAATAAATCTTTAATATCCACAGTTAGAAACAAAACATCTTCTGAATACTGAATATTCGTAATTAATTCCAGGAAATTCCATGAGTCTCTACAGATTTGGGACTGATTACATAGGAACATTTTACTATCATCCAGAAACTTTGCACAAGCATAGGTGATGGAATTACGTCCATCAACTATGGGACATAATGGAGGATCAGTCTCATTTTTATGCACCTTTGGGGCCCCAAAATGGTAGGAACAGTGGGAGAAATAATATTCAAATAATTATAAATATCTAAATCTATCCTATTTTCAAGAAACATATTGTTTAACATGATATGTATTTTTCTATATGCCCCATTCAATTCATTTTTATTAATTTTCTCATATGTATCTGTGCTCAGTATATTAAAAATTCAATCATTATAATCAAACACATCCATAATTACCTTCCCTTATCTGGCTTCATAATTCTTATGTTCTGTTGCATGAGAAATACAGTAGAAAGTTTCGGCTGGTTTAATTTAAATAATTTAAATAATTTAAATAATTTGTTTTACTTGATATAATTGTGGATTTCGTATTTCATATGTATATTATGTATTTATACATATATGTGAATTAATTTGGCATTTTTAAGCTCAATAATGAGTTAGTTACAGGACTTTTACATCATTTCCAGTTTACATAATTTCCTATTCATGAATGAATTTGGCGACAAATTTTAACTATTTAGAGGTTAGTATTGTATAGTTTATGTAATGCCTGATGAAGTTTGCTATTTTATGTAAATGAAAAGTGCTTAACAATAATAAATAAGACTTTTCATATTTTTGACTGCCATAATTTTATTACATTTAATAATTCACAAATGTTTCTTAAGATGTTAATTAAATAAAATGTAGGAAATGCACCTTTTTACATGCTAGGAGACAATCTCATTACCTCACATCTGAGTGAAATGTATATTTCCATACCTTGGCAGCATTGTGCTCCCCTTCCTGCCATACATAGCCCATTGTGATACAGCTCAGCATCAGGTGTGCAAGACGGAGCTGACGATGTCCATTCAAGTGCTGGATCCTCAGAAGAGGCAACTGTTAAAAAGTAAATAGCAATTAATGAGTTCTTTAATGAGTTTGCATTAACCTAAAAGTGAAGACTTAGACATGTCATGGCACTGTCACAGACCTTTGATTGACATATAGAATCATTTTGTGCACAGCATGTACATTTGAAACATCCACTTCTCATTGTTACAGTTGTGGACTACTGCAGTGAATGCTACTTATGTTAAGTTTTTCTTACACAATAACTAACTGATTCATTTTAAAAAAATACAAATGTCAAATGGTTTTATACTCTGTGGCTACATAAGTTCAAAGCTCATTAGTTCATAGGTTCATAGGTGTTTATTAGGCTAACAACCCCAAAGGCCTTTTTAAGTCTAGCCATGCATCCCAAATCTCTGATAAATTCTGATACCCTTGATGAGTGTAGGCAGGGGCTTGGGAGATGAAACATTTGCAAGATAGGGCCTGGGAGATGAATCCTTTACAGGTTGCCTGTGTCCATTGGAGACTTATGTGTCAAACCAGGAATGAATTTCCTATAACCATCCATTTCACACCATTATTCACTGATGATCTAGCACAAAACTGAGTTTAACAGAAGAAAAGGTATTTGTCATACATATTTTCTCTTGTAGCAGAGTACTGTTCTGTGTTTATATTTATATTATTTCTTGCAAACTTAATTTGTATATTCAGAAATTAGCATGCAAAGAAACTTGCAGCTATCCAGTCTTCTTCCTTTAGTATTCAGGAAGCAAATAATGGTATGTGATGCACGTGCCCTGGCCCAGCAATCAAGGAGCCTCAATCCTCCCCACTAACAACAAAGAGAGCGTCTCATATATGAGGAAAGGATAACAAATGCACAAAGTAAAGTGCAATTTCCCTTGAGATCACACAGAGATCACAGTCAGTCTGGGGCTGATTGCTCCTTTGCTGTCCAGGTCCCCAATAAGACTCTGCACTGGCACAACTATAGGGTCCAGATCTCAGCCTAGCTGGCAAGCTAATCTCCAGTACCCTCTCTGTCCAACCAGTGTTTTGTGTGCCTGCCCAAGTAGCTGGCACACACACACACACACACACACACACACACACACACACACACACACACACACACACACACACTCTTTGAGATAAGTATTTATACAACTTCACATACACTCCTGGGAACTTCACATACACTCCTGGGAAAGGCTGACACAGATTCTCCAACTGTGCCCCTATACCCAGACTATATGGTAGTAATTCCTGCCACCACCAGCTAATAATTATCAGCTACCAAAAGGCCCTTAAAAGGGTGTCCAATTATTACTGTGCAATATTATTATCCAATAGTAGTGTAACTAAGCAATCAAGGCTTATTGGAAGGGCTTAGTACAGGATCACTTATAAGCAAGCAATGTACTCTAGAGCTTAATTTATCTCTACATAAACCAGCCACAGTTGAAAAGGGTTTAAAAATATTTAATAAATACTAAAAACACAAGACAATACCACACACCACAGTGCTATCCAAGAGTTCAGAGATCACACAGAAACTTAAAATAATTCAGTTGTACAGTTCTGACATAACAGAAAAACACTTAGTCTAATGTTTTCTAATTTCTAGCTATTGCTACAAGAAAACATACTACTAAAGTAATTACATAGAGCATAAGGCAGTGCTGAGTTGGATAGTCAGACAAAAATACTTAGTCTCTCTCTGAGCAATAGTTTTTAAAATCACTAACAAACATTACTGCTGGGCCCTCCCAGATCACATCATTTTTGACAGTTAGGTTTCCCAGTATACACACTACATCATTTCAACACTTAGCCTGGGGTTCCCAGGCCAACACGCTACATTATTTAGCAAGCTAACACCTGCTCAGGAAGCTACAACAATAAAATATATTTCACATGTACACTCTAGTAATTATTCTTTAAGTTAAAACAATAGAAAGAATATGCTAGCCCAGACAGACTGACTTTGAGCTCTAGAGATCAAAGGATAGATTTGAAATAATTTTAACTTCAAAAGAAAGATTTGAAATGCTTGACTTAGTTTTCCTTACAGCAGATGGCAATGTTGCTACAATCTTGAAGTTCAACAGTTTACAGTATTTTCTTTCATTTAAGAAACAAGCCTGTATTTTACATTTATATTTACAAATGCCAGAATTATGTGCACAATTCTGTTTGGCTAGGCTGGCAGCCTTCTCCCCTCTCTACCCAATCGTCACATGGTATACTTAGGCTATTGCAGGACAATAGGCTTCTCAGACATACTTCAGGTGATTGAATAAATAAAAATGATTGTACTAGAGCTGACCTCATTAGAAATAACCTGAAGTAATGGTAAGGCATTTTAAAATATTACTATGTCACAAACTCTCTCACTTGGGATGGAGATGGGTCACGTGAGGAGATCAGTGAGCACATGCCAGGTTAGAAAAGAATAAAGCAGAGAGGGAACTAGTTAGCAGTGACAGTGGTGTAATGGGCAGCACACTTGCATTTGGTGCAGAAGGGTGTGCATTCTAGTCTCACACCAGGATGATTGTTTGCTGACACTGTAGTACAGCATAAGGAAGATGCTGCATCCGAGTGTACTGTCCTTCAGATGAAACATTAAACCAAAACCCCATCAACTTGAGTTGGTGGTAGCTCAGGTGGATGTAAAAGATCCCATAGCACCTACTGAAAACAGTAGGGGAAGTCGATGTCCTGGCCAAATTTCCCATTGTAATATGAATACCATCTCAGGTCTCCCCTGAAAAGAGGTTACTAACCTATTGGGACTAAGTCAGTCAACAAAGACAAATAAATAAAATAAAACAAATAAAGAAGGATAAGGCACAAAAATAGTAGTAAAACAAGCAGTTATTGTGGTGGGGGGTTATGCTGGGTGGGGAGTAGAAGCACAGCTGCTTATTGCACATGTCGGGTATTTAAGGTTACTTTCTGGTAAAGGTGGAATAGCAGTCTGGAAGTTGGTATACAGTTCCAAAAATCCTAGCTGTAACCCTAAGAAGAGGCATTTGGTTACTGTGAATTGCCACCTTTTCATTATCCTGATACAACTCTCCTGTGTCCTTGCAGAGAACAAACAGAAATAAGGCAAAGGAAGGGCCTGGTATCCAGTATGCTTTCTAACCTGTGTACGACTTTTCCATACAAGTAAAACTGTAGCCCAGATAAGAATTTACTGACAATCTTCTGTGCTATCTATATCTGTATGTTAAAAATGAAAATTCTAAAACATTTTCAGCTAGCAAACACTAGAAGATACTTTCAAGTTCGCAATGCCACTCATGGGACAACATGGTTTAAAATATCAGCAGATTTATAATTCTGATTTTTTTTAATTCTGAAAGCTGCATGGGAGAACTTCTGTTAATGCAGGAAACAGTTGCACTTTTTCACATTTTCTTTTCTTTAATATTCTCACTGAGGTTAGTAATAGATTTTATGTAATCCTGTCATTTCATTTATCTCCACAGGTTTGTAGCTGCAGAATGGGAATATTAAGGTAGTAGGGGACTGGAGGCTATAGCACCCCTCAATTGGTGGTAAAAGGAGGCTTGTAAATGTTCTACAAATACTTGCACCTGGAAAGGATGAGCCTTTCAGTAGACCTTGAGCAGCAGTAATCATGTTTTATTCAGCATGTCTTGTGCAAATGTAGCTTAGGCTGAACTGAGCATCCACTCCCTCCATCTTATTTAAAAGTATGATAATAATAATGCACTTTTCCAGCCTGTCTCTATGCTCCCCTGTCCCTTCTGGCGTAAGATGCAGCCTGCCCTGGCATAAATAGAGCTGATCTGATTTCTCTGCCATACATGTTCTATCCTCCTGAAAGAACCAAGCCCTTCCTAGTTATGTAATTGTTGTCCTATGCCTCATTTTTGTCTCCTCAATGTGGTAAGTATAAGTACAGATATAACCTCTGTAAATGCTACTTCTCGCTCCTTGCCCTGGCCTGTTTACCACCTCCATGGTCCTGTCCCACTTCTGTTTTCTCTTCTAATAGATAATTTGTTCTTACATGCATCACAGCATGAATCCATGCCTCCCTTTGGTGACCATCCTAAGTATTTCTTCCTCTATCTTACTAAATCTAAGCCCTGAAACCACTTCAGTTTATCTGATGTCCCTTGCTTGTGTTTGCAAAACTCTTAATTCACATTGAGATTGGATCACAAATGACCAAACTCCAATCCTCCATCCCTAGATCATTTCTTCTTCCCTGCCTCACTGCCTACATTATATTTCTTCTTACAATCATTTTACTCCAGTTGTGAATCTTTCAGCCTTCCCTTCTCCAATTGCCAGTTGCCTTTTTCACTGTGCTGTTATCCATCAGTCCTTATATTTTTTCCACCTCAATATGTTCCCCTTTCTGCTGTTTCTCTTCCCAATGATCCTGTCTCTGCTCTATCCTTGTAGGAAGCAGCACTGTCTTGCCCATTCCCCAACTGTCCTCTGTTTTTATTTCTTCCAGTCACTTTCTACCTGTCCGATACTAGCCTAGCCCTATTCTGATTGCTGTATGTCCACTGATATCCATCCTATGATTGTTTCCATCTGGTCTGGCTTCTGCTTGCCTCTTCAACTTGTGACCCACTTGTCTGTCCCAGTCCAACCTGTTCCTCTCCCCAGTCCACCTTGCTTTCCCAATAAATGTATTGGACCAAGTCCTCCTCATAAATCATTTGCTCTCTATCTCCCCAAACCCCCAAGTTCCCATATCTCTTCATCTCCCACTCCAATTGCCCTATCCTACTAAATGTCTCATGTTCCAGACCACTATATATTCCTTGGGATATGTCTGGGATGCATGCTGTTCTTATGTAACACAGAATTGTTCTTGCAAGGCTTCTTATATATTTTTTCTCAAACTTTCCCAAGCTATCTTTATGGACAGTGATGTCCAAGAAATCAGTTGATTCTAGAGAAACCTCACTACTAAACTTCAAAAACATCTGTCAGTCCCTGCATATAAGTAATAAACTCATAGAGTAAATCAGTGCTGCCATCTCATAACAGAAAAATGTTATCAGCAAAGCATTTATAGTGAATTATATGATGAATGAACCTATTGTCCCTGAGGACCTTAGTATGTTCCCAATATGCTAGCGCAAGCTTGGTGTAGCTATTGGCAGAAACTGTGCCCATAGCCACACCAACCTTCTGTAAAAAATATTCCTGACCAAAAACAAGCACATTATTCTCCAATACCAGCTCTAAAAGCACACAAAATAACTCAGTCTTACTGGTAGACATAACTGTTTGTTCAATCAAAAGGGACCTCATAAACTCAATGCTTAGTGTGTTGGGAATCATAGTAAACAAAGAGGTGATGCCCATACCAACCAAAACAAGATTGTCAGTTTTAGTTAAATAACCAGCTTTACAGTGTAAGTCCATCAGAAACAAAACTCACATTTTCAAGTATAGGTCTCAACATCTTTTCCAGATAAATAGACAAGGGCTCAGTGGCTCATCCTCTACTTGACAATATAGGTCACATGGGGGGATGGTGTAGACATTTATGTATCTTGGGAAGTCCATTTAATATGGGAACAATTGGATGTTCAACTAAAAATATTTAAACAGATCTTCATTGATCAAACCTGTGATCAATAAATCAAACAATATCACAGAAATCCTGTCAACAATGGCTGTTAACTATTGCTTAGAAACAGGTTATTTGTTCCCATCACTCAAAAGCTGGATCATAGAATCCAAGTACAAGTTAGTATCTATGACTACTATTGTCCCACCCTTATCAGCAGGATGAATTTCTATGGATTTAAGATGTTTCAACTCTTTTTATCCAAGGTAAGGTGATCTCAGAGTTGAGATATATAAAGTTCAGAGAGTAGGAGGGCTTGCCCCCTGCAAAAACAAGTTTAAAGGAGAAGAGAAATGTTCGATAGTTGATCTTCTGCTGTAGTTTCTGTGCTTTTTTTAACATATACTGACATCTCTATAGGGAGCCTCTAGTGAACCTATATGACCGATGCACGCCTGTTGTTAAAGTTAGAACATGTGAGCGAATTGATGAGACTGTACTATACTGGAATTAACTGGAAACAATTGAAATGAGACTGGAACGAAAGTCTTTATCTGTTAATTACCCAAACTCATGCTGAACAGGTGCCAATCTCTCCTTTATGGGCCATGCCTTGTGTACTTTTAAGAATGAATTCTCCAAACATCGCAGTTTATTTAATAAGGCTTTATTAAATGTTCACAATATCTAAATACTGTCTTCATTAACAGTGTTGATAAACAACAACAGTCTGTAGAAATGCTGGGATGATGGCTAGTAATAACAGTGCTGCAAAAAATATCCAAAGTTTCTGCACATATATTCTGATTGTTCTGAATAATGTAAACTGAAATAGTCTTTATTTGAACTTTCTGTACTCAGGCTTGAGTGTTTGTATTGTAGCATCCTTTCTAAAATGCTGGATATTTAATCTTTTCTGTATGTCAGGCTGAACTAACTAACAGACTTCCCTAACTGTATCTGAAGTATATTTTAATCATACCACCTAATCACAAAAGGGTATGCATCTAGAACAAAAGAGGTTATTGTGCCTTTCTACTCATCACTCATTAGACCCATCATAGAATACAATGCCCCATTTGGGATGTACCTTACAAGACACCTGCAACAGCTGGAAAGACCACAAAAGTACCTCAACAAAAGGATTATTGGCCTCAAACAGATGCCCTATGTAGCCTGACTCACGAAACTCCAGCTGTACTCGGTTGCATACTGCGTACTCAGAGGGGATTTCTGCCTGACATACAAGGCCATGTCCAACCCAGAATTGATGGACATGCTCCACCTAAAAAAAAAAAACAAATCCTGGAGAGCCACACACTCTAGAGATATAAACCTCACCACAGCAATAAATATGACATGCTGGAGGGATAGATTCCTGTCCCAGAGACTCCCCATGCTTTGGAACAGGATTCCAATATATATCAGGCAGAGCCCCTCACTAATACTCTTCAAGAGAAACCTTGATGAGTGGATGGGAAACAGAAAATTTACCCCGAGGATCACTGCAGTGGCTCTGCTGGACAGTGGTGCAGGGAACTAATGGCTCTGCTGGACAGGAGCACAGGGAACTAATCTAAGGGGGTGGCGAAAGCCAACACATTCTGGCTAGGCTTATAAATGTCCTTGGGCAGATAGCCTAGTACTTACCTATGAACCTATGAACCTATACCAAAACCCTGTAATGCTGTACATGCCGCCTTAGCCTTAGTTACCTTGGTTTCCAAGCCTGGTATACATGTGTCTTTTTATCTAGCATTCCATTGCTATGTACATGTTTCCCTTTAGAAAGGAACATTCTGTAGCTGGCAAGATTGTATCTTTCCCCTGAGAAAGAAACAGGAAAAAAGATCAGTCTGTGGCCTTCCCTTGGGAACTTTTATCTCTCATGCTTGACCAGCAGGGTTATTCTTCCCTTCTGCTTAACTGTCTTTTCTAAAATGTATGCATAAATGAAACACAATTCTGACACTAGATTTCTAGGCCTACTTTACCTTTTAGTCTGATGTATGACTAATAACTGCTTTAAAATGGAAGTCCCTAATCTAACAGTTAAACCCTGAGGTCCCTGACGAAAGTCTACATGGACCTACTTTTGTAGTTACCTTATATCTGTATTGCTAACTACTGTATTCAGCTTTATGCTACCTGACATAATCTGAAGATATTTTTTTTATTTGGTAAGTAAACTTGCAATTTTAATTTTGACCACTAGGCTTGAAGTCTGTTAACTTTACAATTTCATTTTTATATTACCTAGATTTATAGTCTTTACAATCTTTAACTCTAAGTTCTGATGTATGAGTGCTATATCCAAAACCTGTACATTGTTCTGAAAATGAGTGTTTTTTTTAATTCTGTGGCTTTTAAAGGTGATTAGAAAATGCCATGCACATTTTTAACCTGTCTTTGTGAATCTTTATTTAAGTTAGAGTACAAACTATTAACCCTGCCTATTTTGTTCCTATCTCTGTATGCTGTAATTGTAAAATTACACTGTTTATTGCCTATGTTTTTTTACCTTATGTACTGATGCCTTAGTGTACCATGATGTCTTTCTCTTGTAGTAAATGAAACCTTTTTCTGTTGTTTATAGATTTAATTTTTTAAACATTGTACTGTTTCTTTTTATTTTAAGCCTATCAAGCATGATAGCTATTTTCTGAAGACTAATTGAAATTGGCACTAAAGAGAGAACTTTATAACTGGTCTTGAAGCATAATTACCATATACTGTATTAACTTGTGTCTAAAAATTTTCATTTAGATTCGCTAATAATATTACTTACCTTTTTTAAGTTTTATGTACTATAATAGATATCTGTCTCCTAAATTTGTGTCTTGAAATATTCTATGAATGTTTATGAGCTATCATAGTTTACTAAAACCTATGCTTTCTGTATTTTAGGTCTACACCTTTGCATTTTCTGTTAGTGTCCTTTTAATTTTCTGACTAATGTACAATAATTATGTAAAGTGCACTGTAATCTGTAAATTAATTAACAAATTAAGCCTGTTCTGTTATGCCTTGAATATATTGAATAACTATTACTACTTATTATTTAGATAACTTATTTTAATAAGTTTGTAATAAATAATTCTGTCACTTTACCCTTAACTAATGACCGAATAATAAGCCAGATAGAAGCCAATAAGATCCACAACTGATTTATTGATTGAGCGCTTTTGTCTCACAATAGAAACTTCATCAGAATACCATTGTAACAAAAACCTCACCTTTTATACATTGTCTTAATCACATAAAATGACATCACTTCCTATATACAAAAAGTGAATTCATACATAAATACAAATTACTTAAAATTACTACATGACATCATATATAAAACACTTACTTCCTATATAAAACACTTACATATAAAATTCTGCTTTAAGTTTTAAAATAGAACTAATAGAAATTGCATTGAGTCCTGGTGCCTCAGAGGCATTAGTTCTCATTTGCCATCTGAGCTCCTTCAATTCTAGATATTCATTCAGGGGTCCCCCCCCCTCACCCAAAGTGACTTGCTCAATGACAGCGAACTTGAAACTGCGTCCTGGATGCAAAGCAATATGTGCAGCTAGGGCAATTTTTGTTTCATTCCTACCAATGTCATAATAATGTTGGCAGACTCTAGTTCTCAGTGCATTGATGTTTTTTTCCTATGTAAAAACATAGACACAGGGAGCACTTAGCTAGATATATAACTCCCTTACTGCTGCAAGTGAACTTGTTTCGTATTATATATACACCATAATTGGGTATCTATACCTCCTTGCTGTACAGGATATATTTGCATTGCATGGAAAATCCGCATTTTACCATGCCCCCCATCCTTGCATTCATCTTTCTATAGGTTTCCATCATATTTTTTATGCTGGTGTCTTTTTATAGACAATTTTGGAGAATGTTCCTACCAAGTCAAGATGTTCTGGGTTCGTACTGAATATGTGCCAATTGTGTGTTAAAATCATTTTAATATTGCAGAACTGGTTATTAAATCTAAATATACCTGATTTGTTGATGTGTTTCCCTTCATTGTGTACAACTGCTTCTTCACTACTCTGTGAGGGGGTATTCTAAAGGGTCTGGTGTAAAAGCACCATCTTGTATTTTTACTTCCTGGGGTTCAAATACCTCCTGGCTAGTACTTATAACATCTTTCCCATTTCTTATGTACTATTACATGGGATACCACCCATTACTTGGATATCACACTACAAAAAAACAGAAACATCACACAATTTATGTCCAATATTTTCAGAAAACCCACATATTCCAACACACCTCCTGTACTTCGATAGTTGCCATCCACTGTCACAGAAAAAATCCCTAGTAAAAGGGCAAGGGTAAGGATAGCAAGAATGGTATCAGAACATGATGAATTTGTACATCAGTTGAATATATTAAAAAACATGCTGACAAAGAGAGGATACCCAGAAACATTTGTGGATGGAATATTGAAGGAAGTTATAACAAAGAGAGAGAATGGACATTTTATTCAACTGTTAGGGAAACCACAGAGTTCTACAATATTAAAAGGATTTTAACACACAATTGGCATATATCGAACTCAGAACACCTTGACTTGGTAGGAACATTCCCCCAAATTGTCTATAAAAAAGACACCAGCATAAAAATATGATGAAATCTACAGAAAGATGAATGCAAAGATGGGGGGCATTGTAAAATGTGGATTTTGCATGCAATGCAAATATATCCTGTAAGGCAAGGAGGTATATATACCCAATTATGGTGTATATATAATACGAAACAAGTTCACTTGCCACAGTAAGGTAGTTATATATCTAGCTAAGTGCTCCCTGTGTCCATGTTTTTACATAGGAAAAAACATCAATGCACTGAGAACTTGAATCTACCAACATTATTATGATATTGGTAGGAATGAAACAAAAAATGTCCTAGCTGCACATATTGGTTTGCATCCAGGACACAGTTTCAGGTTCACTGTCATTGAGCAAGTCACTTTGGGTGAGAGGGGGACCCCTGAATGAATATCTAGAACAGAAGGAGCTCAGATAGCAAATGAGAACTAATGCCTCTAAGGCACCAGGACTTTGAAAAATTAAATTTTAAGGTGCTAAAGCACTGTGCTGTTACTCTGATGCTTACTGTGATAGATTTGAAGTCTTCCTAAGACACTCAGTCTTGCTGGCTATATTCTGCTGAAATCAAAGTCTGGTTATAGTTGCATTCACAGTCTGTTGCATACAGAAACTTGCAGAATATACACTGATGAGAGAATATACTTTGCAGCACCTGTCTTTAAGAGCAGTAACCAATAACTTTTATAATAAACCACACGTACTTCTGTTACAGCTTCAGAAAATGTTCTACTTTACTTCTCATATAGTACAGATGATGTGAGAGATATTTACCTCAGGACAAAATGTGTCCCCCTAACATAACTGGATTTAATACAGACTGTATATATATATATATATATATATATATATATATATATATATATATATATTGTTAGTTAAACACACACCTTCTTGGTTTTGGAAAGATACTGCTTTGATGACGCAAATGCTGACACATCTGTTCTTGTGCAAATGCTGATAAGTAAACTGTCTTCAAGGAAATGCCTTGTGGATTAGAAAAGCACATTTTTAAACTTTCTTAGAAAAACATGTCCTGTTGTCAGTTCTTTAAAGAAAGCAAATTGCATTCTTGTCATGTCTGTAAGAAGTCAGCTTTCTTGATGTGTGTGTAATACACTCATAAACAAGTTCCTTATTTTTTAAGCCACAGTCATTTAGTATGGATGCTAATCACATATTACTAAACTCTGTTTCTGCATTTAAGCAAGCTTTATCTTATTCCTTATTTATGTTGCATATTTGTAGCAAAGTTAAATTCAACTTTAAAACCTTGTTGAGCATAATCTTACAGACTTAGTGCAATTTCTATTAGTTCTATTTTAAAACTTAAAGCAGAATTTTATATGTAAGTGTTTTATACAGGATGATGTCATGTAGTAATTTTAAGTAATTTGTATTTATGTATGAATTCACTTTTTGTATATAGGAAGTGATGTCATTTTATGTGATTAAGACAATGTATTAAAGGTGAAGTTTTTGTTACAATGGTATTCTGATGAAGTTTCTATTGTGAGGCAAAATTGCTCAATCAATAAATCAGTCGTGGATCTTATTGGCTTCTATGTGGCTTTTTATATCAGTTTGTGATTGGTGTGTGCTTTTCATACAGTTTAATGACCGAATAATGTAATTCTGCTACTTTGCCCTTAAAACTAATGACAGAATAATGTGAAGGATGATGTAGTACAAATGTATGACGCAATAAGCCTGTTAGAAATAATTCTCTCACTTTACCCTTAAAACTAACTGAATAATGTGAAATAACTGAATATTATTCTTATATTATGAAATTTAACTTAAATGTACTATACTAAACACATAACTGAGTAAGAATGTCATATTCTGAATCTTGACTGAAATTTGATACATATTTATAATGAACATTTAAAATAGTTTTGTATATTCTAGAACCTAACTAAACTAATACTAAAGGAATATCTTTTGCCAGTGCATTATCTAAACACAGATAAAAGCATAACTGAAACCTGGTAAATGTTATATTCTGAAAAACCAAACTATTAGTACGTTTTCCTGTCAGTATTGTCTGAACATAGATAAACTGAAAACTAGTATCGTACAATTGTCTGAAAACATGAGAACATTTTGACAGTGTTACCTGAACACAGATAAAAAAATAAACTGAAATCTGTTATTGTTATATTTTGGAGACTAAGCTATTAATACCTTTCTATCAGTATTACCTAAACATGGATAAAAACATAAACTGAAACTAGTACTGTTATATAACTGAAAACATACATACTTGCTTTAACTCCCACATTGTAATTTTAAACAAACTGAAGAAATAACTGAAACACATAGTCAACTTCTGCAGCACAGCTCTTACCAAATTTTACTCTGCATTGTCTCATTCACTGCTGAGGTAAAGAAAGGCCTGCTTTAATGTCAAAGTGTCCTTTTTATAGTTAGGCATTTTAAACTTCTTCTTTTCATCTCTTGTGCAAGGCAGGCTGGCTAAAGCTCTTGATTGTATTTAGTATCAGGTCCTTAAAATAACATTTTCATCTTTAACAATTATAAACTGATAGCATTACTTGTTGCCCTGACTTTATTTACACTTTTCTGCATGAAACAAACCTTTTCTGCTAATAAACTCTTACAAGTGTGAAATGTACAACAATGACATGGAAAGGCTGTAACTTTATTATTAAATCAAGATGACATTTCAGTGACATTGTTTTTCTTGTCATAACTTCAAATGAAACTAAAGTAGTACATTAACACTTTCATTTCTGCATCTGTATAAAATTAATCTTAACTGTTGAACTTTTTACATTTCACCATAACCATTTATTTAGCTGATGTTTAACTTTTCAGTACTACTGAATGCTGCAAGAATTTGTCATTACTGTCTACAATTTTCTTGGATAAATAGTAAAATTGTAAATGCATTAAATTGATCTTTACCATACTGCCTTATGACATACAGTATTGTCCTTAATTGAGTTTGCTAAGCTGGTTGAAATTTGATCAGCTGTGCTTGATAAACATAGGGCAGGATTCACAAAGCCACCGTGTAAGAGTTACAAGGCTTACACGGAGGCAGCAGTTAAACAGTGTGATGTCAGCATGCCATGCATATGCATGAGGGCATGCTGAATCACACCTAAGGTTAACACGGTCCGTGTAAGACAGTAGGGGGCGTGTCCGTAGGGCGAGCCCTGCAAACGGACATGCCCCCAGAAGAGTAAAAGTCCTGAAAGTAAACCCCCACGACAGAGTCCGTGTAAATGTGAATAAACACAACACAACACATACCCCCACAGACTATGAACATAAAATGTATAAATGTACATCTTATATATTTTTTTATAAGTTGTAAAGATGTTTGCCCGTGAGTGCGCTCATTTGCGTGGGCATGCCCGGCGCTTAGCCACAGTTAGCAGTCAGTGGAAAAGCATATAAGAACTAAATATGCAAAGTAAGCCAAGAAGGAATAGCATAGCGGTAGAGATGTTGGCTGTAGAGGAGGCAGTCATGGTGCGAGCCCCCACAACATCAATTTTTATTTTTAGTGAAATAAGCACGAAACAATTCCCTGACATATATGTACATATATAAAATTATATTTTATGTAAAATGTAATGAAATGGGCCATGTATTTTGAAGAAATGTGAGATAATAAAAAATAAAAAAAATGTCAGATGTGCCCATAGCTGAGCTACACTCTAACAAGTTGAGTATATCTGCCCGTAGGTGAGCAGTGTTTTAACAGGTTTAAAATGAGTGCCCGTAGGTGAGCAGTGGTTGCACAGGTGTAAAATGAGTGCCCGGGGTTGAGCAGTGTTTTAACACGCTGAAACTGTGTGCCCGTAGCTGAGCTGAGCGTAATATGCGTGCTGACAGCCAAACGGCACGTAAGCCAGCGTGCCCCATTTGCGCGGAGCTGCACACTACGCCAACAACTAACCAATGGGCAACGTTGAGCAAGCTGTATCAAAACTGCCTTTACACAGACACACCTCCTAGCCTGTGTAGACAGTCATAAAAAATAAAAAGCAATGGCCAGGTTCGAACCCAGGATACCATGCACCATAGTCAAAGTACTGAACCACTAAGCCATGACAGTTGCACTTAAAAATGCAGTAATAGCATATATATAGGAATGAATGGAAAGAGGAGCATGACAAAGCAGGTTTTGTGAAGCTGATACAATTCCAAAATGGCCAATCACAGATAAGTGCGGGAAAAACGGCATATATAAGCCCCATAGGCGGGAATACACAGCATAACCGATTGTGGAACCGACTTGCAGCCAGGATGGCAGGTGTAGACGAGGGTAGTTGCTTCCGAGCACAGAGGTGGGGCATTGAGGAGTCCAAATATATGGTTTGGCTCCTCGTCCATGATCATGAGGCCCAACTCATGCAGAGCCAGGTCCTGTGGGGAGCATATAGGGCTGAGGCGTGGGACCGGTTGGCACATGATCTCACCAGTGCCACAGGAATACCAAGGACTGGTGAACAGGTCCGTCACCACCCTGCGGACCTGA
>NC_056739.1:448641588-448654088 GCF_019279795.1 Protopterus annectens
TGTTGGCAATGTGTGTGGGTTTGGTGTATTGTTTGTGATATTAGAGTGCTGCAGAGCATATCTGTGAATTATCACCATGGTTCCTACCATCAGGTAGGACAGCTGTGTGATAATCCTTTGTGTCCTGCACAATTTGTATTATCATAGGTTCATAGGTTCATACTAGGCTATCTGCCCTGGCCTTGTTTGAGCATGGACAGACTGTGTGTGGGTCTCAACACCCCTTGCAATGTGCATATTATGCCCACGTAGGGTTTACTTTCCTAGATGTGACACAGGGATGGCCCCCAGTGTACACCTACTATCTCCCATGCACTTCACCGGATTTCTCTTGTTGAGTTTGTGTGTGGAGCTCAGCCTGTCATGGACTGGGATTCTGTTCCAGAGTGTCAGGAGCCTCTGGGTTATGGATCTGTCCCTCCAGCACATCATATTGATCTATGTGTAGAGGTTCAGATATCTCACTGTGGTGTGTCTGCTGGATTTGGGGTTTCTGCAGTGGAGCATGTCCATTCATTCTGGATTGGACATGGCCTTGTACATCAGGCATGCATCACCTCTGACTGTGCAGTATGCTTCTGAATTGGCCTGTGGTTTCTCCAACCGGGCTGCAGATGTCCAATGTTTGGACCCTTTATCCTGTTGGTGGGGTACATTTGGGGTCTTTCTGACTGCTGCATGTGTAAGGTAAGGTACATCCGAACTGGGGCATTGTTGTCACGTATGGGCCTGATAAGGGAAGAGTGTGGGAGCACAGTGACCTCTGTAGCTCTACATGTGCATCCTTTCATATTAAGGTGGGCAATATAGCAGGTCTTCCTGGCCACCTTGGCAATGTGAGTGTCACATGACAGGCTACCGTCCACTTGTGTCCCTAGGTCCATGATTACTTCTTCCATACATAATGGATTGCCACCTATGTCATACTTTGTGTGTGCCTTGTTTGGTATTTGTTGAGACATTCATACTCTGAAGTGTCTTCAGGAAGGCTGGCTGGGGTACCTGGGTTTGCGTGTGTGGTCTGTAGCAGGCTTCAAGCAGGTACACAGTTTGAGACAGTGTTACTTGCCCGTGGATAGTCCATGCTGCTTCTTGCTGTGGTACCAACCTGGGGGTGTGGTTATTCTTGATAATTACTGGTAGCCACACTCCTATTGTCGTGTGTTCCATGTTTTGGAGCTGTAGAGCATGGTATGAGGCATAACCTGGTAGTATTAGGGTGCTCTTCTGGGCCTTGCCCAGGTTTCTGTTACAGAACACATATTACCATTCTCCATGCTGTGGTGGGTTTGGTCTGCATGCACCTTGCAGGTTAGACTTCTGGCGTTGGGTAGCATTACGTCCAGGTTATTATCCCTTGTGCTACCTATGGTGGTGGGTTTGTGTTTCCAGACTTACCTATTCCAGGCACAGTGGGGGTGACAACAGCCTTTGCCAGTATCTACACAGCCAGGTGTGCTGGGTGCGTGACATCCCTAGCAGGTGGGGCATCATGTCTTGCTTGGCATGTCAGCCCAGGCTGTCAGCCATGTGTCCCCCCTTGCTAACAGCAATACCTCAGCCAAATATTGTACTTGATCTTGTTGTCTTCATAGTGTGGCATCATGCTTGGTGAGGGTGAGATGTTAGGTTGGGTCTTCATGTTTGCATATACTAGATGGTGTTACATTGCTTAACACATGGCAATCATGCCTCAGGTGGTGCTGCAGGGCTGCCTCTGTCAGATGCACATACTACACTCCCTGTACATGTTTGAGAGCAGGTTGTGTCATGTTAGGCATCCCTGTTACTATATGAGTGAGTCAGAGAGGGGTATCATTCCCAGGGTTCCTACTGAGCCAGTGTATGTGCTATGCGTTGCCTCTTTGCCAAGGCCAGGGCATACTGGGCATGCCTCCTTCTGCCTACTGGGGCAGGCTCAGGTTGTTCCTCCTCCGAGTCACGCTCTGCCTGTGATGGCCTTGGCAATGGTGGGGGGCTGTTTGTCCCAGCCCTATGCTAGTCCTGCTGCAGTTGTTTTCGCAGGATCATATTATGTAGCATAGCACATACCATGACAATTTGGGTACATGTAGTTGGTGAGTACTGCAAGGCTCCACCAGATGTGTCCAGGCACCGTGACTTGAGCAGCCCAAACACATGCTCTATTACATTTCGTGTTTGTGCGTGTGCCTCATTATGGCATTCCTGTTCAGGTGTGTGTGCGTTTCTGATGGGTGTCATCAGCCACGGCTCCAGTGCATAACCTGCATCCCCCAGTAGGTGACCATGTGGGATGTCCCCATTGGCAAATGTCTGGTACAGCTGCGTCAAATGCCAGATATGGGAATCATGGTAGCTCCCAGGGCAGCCAGCACACACATTCATTATTATGCCCTGGGCATACATACGACCTGGCAGTTGATGGAGGGGAAGTCCTTGCAGTTAATGTAGGCCCTACCCCGCTCACCGGCTGGTGCTTTGATGCGTATGTGCATGCAGTCTATTGCACTCACTACCTCAGGGTATTCCGCTATTTGCTGGAAGAGATGCATATTGCTGGCCAATACCTCACGGGCATTGGGGAAATATACATGCTCACTGACATGTGCTGACATGGCATCCAGGAACTGATGCAGTACCCTGGAGGCTGATGCCTGTGATATCCCCATCATATCACCAGTTGGTCTCTGGAAGGTACCTGTTGCTAGTATTCTTAGGCCAACACATACCTTGGTTTCCACTGGGATGGGTTCCCCTCTGTTGGTTCTGTGTGTGAGGCGTGGCCTGCACAGCTCAACAATTTGCTGCAGGAGGTCTCTGTCCACTCTATAGCGCTCCACTATCTCCAGCTCATGTAACCCCTGGTAGGTGACCCTGGGCCTGTACACTCTTCTCTGTCTCCTCACTGTGAGTTGTCTGGCAGCATTTCCATTGTCACCACCCTCAGCAAGTCTCCTATGTCTCCTTATGGCAGCTATGGCAGCCCCCAGCATGTTTGGTCTGAGTGCAGCTTTTTCAGTTTTCACTTCTACTAGCTTACTCCTGTCTTGCAGTGTCTCTTGAGAGAAACATACTGCAATGCTGTTTGCAGTGTTTTAAGTGCTGGGCTGGGCTTGTATTCTGCCTGTGTAATTGCCTGCTTCTAATTGTTTTCACCTGCTACCTCTACAAGTATTCCCTGCTAGTTTCCTACTATTTCTTCTGCTTCCTTTTCCTCTCTGTTTCCTCAGGGGGGAGCAGCGCGCATACCAGCGAAAACACGCTCACAGTGGCTACCACGTGCGCACACATGCTTACACGGACTAGAATCTGCTTATTCGGGTTAAAACGTGCGTGCACCAGCACAAACAGATTTACAGATCTTTAAACAGGTTCCTACATGCTTACTCTGCCTTACACGTGCGCACTCTGTCCTACTCGTGACTCCCAGTGCGCACACATGCGCATGCACGTACAGCAATAAACTTTGGTGTTGGCCACAGTGTACACCTTCCATTTCTTGACTTTCCCATGCTTATCTGTTGACACTCCTCTTTTTCTGCTGTGTAATTGACATCTTTCACATACCACTTTGCTCCAATGAGCTTGCTTTCTTCCTGACATTCCCCCCTGTGATGTCACCTATCTCCTACTCTGTTACTCCCCCTTACCTAACTCTTACACGGAATGTGCTCATTTGCTATGTGACAGTGTGATTCACTATCCTACCACTCATTTACATAGAATTGCCTACTAATGCTTAGTTACATGTCTTACACTCAGCTTCACACCTTAGCAACCACTAGACGGTGGCCATGTTGTTTTTGGTCTGCTAGTCCCTGCATTGTGAATCCATGCATTACATAAAACCCACATTTGTGGGTTTCAAACCTTTATTTTTCTGTTTTATATAGCGCAGCCCATTTGCGCAGGGCTGCGCTGCGTTTAAACATCGCCGATCTCCGAAAAAAAAATTATTTAAGTTCATGTTTGCATCGGGTTACCATGCCAATGGCCACATATTTGGCCATTGGCATGCTGACTGCAACATTTGCACACTTTATTTGGGGCTGTCATGGCTCTGTTGTGTTATTTGCAGTAACGTACTCAGTTGTCAACTGAGTACATTTCTGCAACTAACACGACTCTTACACGGGCTGGTTTCAGCTTCGTGGATCGCTAATCTACCTCATTTGCATGCCTTTTGGCTGCAAGTGGGGTGATTAGCATATCCACGCCCTGCCCATGTAAGAGTCGTTTTAGCTGTCTCTTACACGGGATTTCAGGCTGTTCCTGGATCGCGATGGCTGCATGGAGTCTTACACGACTCTTAGACTCCGTGCAAGCCATCGTAAATCCTGCCCTATAACTTCTGTGTGAAATATACACAGTCTTAAACTGATTAAATAAATGCATTTATTAAAAGATTTTAAACTGATCTGATTCTGGAAGTTTATTTGTCTTTTCTTCATAACATAAGAGTTGAACCTGTGACTTTATTGACACATAATATTTATGATGTACTTTTTAGGCATAGGATTTGAACTCTTGACTGTACTGTCACTTTTACAATATAGCATTGACTTTTACATTCTGTAAACTAACAAAACATTATTTAATATTTGTGAATGCTTTTTTGTCACTGTATTAAGGTAGTGTTTATGCATTGCAACACTTGAATACAAAGCTGATAACTAATGACTGCTAACAAAGCAATAACACAAAACATTCATTTGCCAAATTTGTAACTGTAAACCCTATATTCTGTGAATTAACATGACTGTCATTTCTGATATACCTTACACAACATAGATGCGTACAGTTAACCTTTTTTCTAACTGGCCACACCCAATGTGTCTTTCTGAGCACTTTAGCTGTGTCAGCTGAACTGGAATTTATTTTATCTTTAAACCATACATTTGTATGTTCCTGTTGTAACCAATTTTTCAAATTCTGTCCATTTGCAAAAATCTTGTTACTGAAGTCTAAAACAGCATATAACTCTAATGACATGTCTATAGCTAATACAGAGTTGTTACACTTTGAACTGTTAGCTGTTGTAATTTATGATCTTGTAAATCCTGACAGAACTGCATTTGTGTCGTCTAATAAAGATCTACATGTAACTGAAGTTGATTTGTCTGTATTAATCAGTACATTATTCCATAATTTTTCTGTAAACAAAGAAATATTGTCATTTCTTTTAACCTTAAACAATGACAGGTAAGTGATGTGGTTTGGTACTGGACTGCCATACCCTTTATAGATGAACTGAAAATCCTTTGTTATAGAACTAGCAACAACACTGACTTTAGCTATGGAATGTGTTATTTCTTTACTTTGCTCTGAAACAGTAGTTTGCAATGAAGTATGTATATTATTCCCCCTCAATAAAATATCTGCACTGACTTATACACTGATGTTCTTGTCTGTATTTACCATATTGGTACTTAACTTTGTACTTGGAATTACGTGTAAACAAGAATGCATTATGTTCTGAACATTTGTATTTGAAACTGTACTACAACTTAACTCTGTATGTTAAATTGCATGTGCTGAAGCATTTGCACAAGAATTTGCGTTATTTAAGTCTGAAACTGTACTGATAGAAGTTGACTCATTATGTGAATGCTTTGCTGTAGTTTGCATCTGTGATTTAACCCTTTTGTGTTTAGAATTATTTAACATTACTGAACTAATAAGCTTTAACTTTTAACATTTCTGGAACACAGTTTTTTAGACTGCTTTACCCAGTTCTTAACTTTAAACCAAACATTTACTGTTTTTTGATATGTTTATACAACAGGTATGCAAATAACTTTTACTGATGAATTTAAACTTTTTTAAACTATTAACTAAAATGCATTTAAAGTCTTACATAACTTTATGATTCTGGAAAAATGTGTCCTGTCATCTACAGCCTTTTAACCTTTTTCTTACTTTTTGGCTTTGTGACATCACACTGGAAACTTGAAAGTTTGTAACTGGTTAATATCTTTTATGTTCTGATAGAACACTGCTGAAGTTTGTCGATTTAGTGTTGGTCTGTTGAAGTTTTTTTGAGGCTTTTTCTGAAGTAAACACTGGTGTTGTGCAATTTGTTTAACAGCTGCAATTACTATATGTAGATGTTGTTTGCTCTGTATGTTTTCTGTATGAAGTTTACATCTGGAATATTAGTGTTGTCTTACCAAAAGGTCTGTGCTGTAATGATAAACTGTAGTGCCATCATTCCTGGCTTATTCTGTATGGAGTCCACAGTTTTAAGTTATGGAAAAACACTGGTGTACTGCTGAAATGTCTGTTATGAAACATTTTCTGTAGTTACTGATAGAATGGAAAAAGTGTCACTGTAAACTGTTAATGAAACCTTGAAGTAAGCTGGCTGCTGCACTAAAAACTGTACTTGAAAAGGTTACTCTCTACAGCTGTGTCTGTTGAAGTTCTGAAGTTGTGTTCCAAATGAACACAGGTACATGTAGTGATGATAAGGTTGCTTGGAATGAAACACTGCTGTAGTTGAATGAAACACTGCTATTCTGTAGATTTTTTAGAACACACAGTCTGACTGCTGATGTAAGGTTGCTATGGAGTTTTGGGACTTTAACTGTTTTACCCCATTCATAGTGGCTCACCATTGAAAGAACTGATGAGACTGTACTATACTGGAATTAACTGGAAATAACTGAAATGAGACAGGAACAAAAGTCTTTATCTGTTAATTAATCAAACTCGTGCTGAACAGGTGCCAGTCTCTCCTTTATGGTCCAAGTCTTGTGTACTTTTCAGAATGAATTCTCCAAACACTGTAGTTTATTTAATAAGGCTTTATTAAATGTTCAAAACATCTGAATACTGTCTTCATTAACAGTGCTGATAAACAATAATAGTCTGTAGAAATGCTGGGATGTTGGTTAGTCAAAATATCTGAATACTGTCTAAATTAACAATTGCTGATAAACAATAACAGTATGTAGAAATGCTGGGATGCTGGTTAGGAATAACAGTGCTGCTAAATATATCCAAAGTTTCTGCACATATATTTTGATTGTTTTGAATAATGTAAACTGAAACAGTCTTTATTTGACCTGTCTTCTGTACTCAGGCACAAATGTTTGCATTGTAGCTTCCTTTCTAAAATGCTGGATGTTTAATCATTTCTGTATGTCAGGTTGAACTAATTAACTGACTTCCCTAACTGTATCTGAAGTATATTTTAATAATATCAAAAACAATTAAAATGTTATCCTTATATGTTAACATGCACATATGTTATATATATTATAACAGTTTTTTGGTTCTCTAGGTTTTGTGTATAAACATCTAGGAGACTTGTATCTACATAGTTAAGACTATTTACTTTTTAACGTCTAGATGATGCTTATATGTATTTGGACATATTATATATATATATATATATATATATATATATATATATATATATATATATATATATATATATATATATATACCCTTATGTTATCAGCACATTGTGATATGTTTTTACATATAGAATATTGTATATTATGAGGTTATATGCTGATTTGTTATTAGCTATTTAATGCTTTTGATACTCTAGTAATGTAATGTGTCTTTAATCTTAAACTAGAGTGTGAGGTCATAATGAGTCAAACATTATATACGAACTAATTAGTAACAAGGTGTGTCATGGTCTGAAGAAGCATTTGTGAAAGCGCTCACCGTTTGTGTACACCATTAAATTTGCTTTGTTTTAAATATGGAGTAATACGTTTATTCACAGTACGTTATTTGTGAGTGCATGGTTGCCTCTGCCTGTGCTTTTTTATCTAATATTAGTTTTTGAACTTCTATGGCAAGAGGCATTTACTTCAGTGAGTGTTTTAATATATTTCTATTTGTTATACTACTTTACCTTTTAGTCTGCCTAATGCCTAATAGCTACTTTAAAATGGAAGTCCCTAATCTAACAACATGTTCTCCTAAATGACTTAGAAACACTTGCTGTGCAATTTCATCATAAATATCTGTAAATGCTTAATCATGAAACCTGGCAAGAGAAAATAATTTAAAGCCATGAAATAAACTGTTGTCTACAAAAAAAAAAAAAACATAATGCAGTACAACTTTAGGTCAGTAAATATATCATAATTAACCTTGGCAAAAAGTACAGATTCATTATAACCCGAAAAAGAAAACACCTAGTGCAGTACAAGTTCAACCTCAGCATTAATGTCAGCAAATGCCTCCTCATGAAATCTGGCAAAATAGATAGCATAATTACCTGTAAAATAGTCAAGCAAATATATAAGTGCACTGTCAAACCATCATTAAATTTTCCCTAGATTTTAAAGTATAATAATTTACCAAAGACAGGAAAAGCCTCAACAAGTTTAAGAATGTGTTTTTGTGTTTGCCAGTATGTGACTTACCAGCTGTGCTTTCTATGAACTGTTATTAGACTATACTAAATTCTGTACCAGTTACTTTAAAGGATTAAGGCTTTGAGATGTTAGGGACTAGTTTTCAGCAGTCAGTAGTACAGTGTCTAATGCCTTTCCCTTCCATTTGCCTACTGCATGACTCATAGGCTCACTAAACCAAACAGCGCTCTTACATTGTCCTTGAAAAGGGATGCTTTGTCCAGTAAGCTTACTTGACCAACAAATCAAAAATGTTCAGTCCCACACTGACAACATAAATGCACATTATTAATTCTGTTAACCCAACCAGAGAACTACATGTTTTAAGATGGCAATGCTTCTGTCTGTACCATGTGCCAATGATCAGCTGCTTTCACACATGTTCTGTTCAGGCTACCAAAGGTTTCTACTTATTTTGTACAATGCTGATGTCTAACTAGGATAAAAACTGAAATAAATTATGCCAATGTGTTGCTGTTAGATATACTATGACAGCCCCTATACACAAATATCCATGTATAAGCCACATCACCAATGTTCTGCACTAATTTTAGCAAGTACAGTCGATTATGAAATACTGCTCCTGCCAAGTCAGATAAGTCCCTGTTGAACTGTTTACTAATAGCAGCAAGAGTAAGTTACATTTATCCACAGATGGCCTTTGTGCCCCCTCAGTCACAGCAAAGTTATTGACTTTCTATACCTCCAATGCATGATTGTGATTTGAAAAGTGGCCACAGCAAAGTATTTCATCTTGCTTTTCAGACATGTATATTAGGTCTACAAAGCCAAGTTAATTACTGTTCTACCTGATCATGACAGCAGGATTTGCCATTTTCATCCACAAACAATCCCCAGTGTTCACCTCAGATGCTTGATTGTGGTAAAAAATTCCCATAGTGATGTGATTCAAGTTTATTTCATGCATTAACTACAACAGAGTATTCCAATTTGTTTCACACAAATACACACCTGCCCTGCAAAGTGACGCTTAATGACTGTTTAACCTGAGTAAATGATCTTCAGGTAACCATAGAACCCAGTAGCTGCCATTTGGCTGATTGTGGTCATAGCATCCCAATCAAACATCTGAAGTGTACACATTAATGTATTTCACCTTTGTTTCACATAAACAATATCCATAGTACAATATTCTAGATTGCTTCATACAAACATGCACTTTAGTCTTGCAAAACAAGAATAATGATGAAATAAGTTGAGAAAACAAAAGCAGGGTCAGTCATTTTCATTAACAGGCAGCCTTTGAGCTTGACTCCAGAAATTGCCATTTTGACTGTATCACATCACGTGTCTGATTGTAATAAGATAAAACATATAATGGCCATAATAAATATTTTAAACTCTGTTTGCCACAGACACAAATAAACATTAGTCCTGCAAAGCCATCCTGCCAAGATAAAAAAAAATGCTAACCTCCAGGCCATCTCAAGTTCTGAATGAGTTGTATCCTCACCACAGTGCTGTTGGCTACTGACTCCTGCTGCTATCTTTATTACATTTATTTCACTGGTCAGAATTTGTGGGTTTTCTATTCTATCCTATTCACAGTCTAGACAAGGAGTCAGAGAACCTATGATGCTCTCTGATTCCTTGTCTAAATTATAGAAAGGATGGAGCAGATATTCCACAAATTGAGTGGTCAAGTCAGCTATGCAGTACTTCACCTATAGGGCACCAAAGTTGATTTGAACAGTAGCACAAAGCCAACAATGTTTCTTTACTAAAATAAATATATAACTGTAAACATAAATATTGGAAAAAACTCTAGCTGAACGGCACCTTGAATAAAGCAAGCCATGGCCATCTGCTTCCTGAGTACCTGGATCTTCATTGGTGCAGGTGTGCAGCACTAGAGCTGAGAAGGAAAGCAATCATCATTCATCAAACACAGGCATTTTTGCTGCTGGTGGCAGGGCCGTTTACTAAGCAGCAAGCAGCAATAGTCTGATAAAGTTAAAATAGCAGTGGTGCTTCCTTTTTAGTTTATTTAGTCAGTCACTTAATTGTCAGTATTCTCTCCATGTCCAGATAGAATATGAAAGAAGATTATATACCAGGCAGGTTTTTTTGCTACAGGCTAGCCTTCTAGACTCCCATTCATCTTTGATGACTTCTTAGCAGCTCCTGCCCCACACTATCCACAAAACAAAAGCTATTCCACAGTTTTTGTCTCCAGCAGCAATCTTCTTTATGAAGATATTTAATAATGGGAATCTCTCTAGCATGATAGTGAATGCACCCAGTGAACCCCTTTTTGAATATATAGCAGCACCAGGATTGCTTAGGTTCCCTTGACAGACAAGATGTGATTTCAGTCTCTCATTGGCCATATTTGTGAACCAGTGAGAGACTGGAAATTAGATGCAACTGAGATAAAAGTAGACCACATCATTTGCTCCTTATCAAAAAGTGGATAGTTCCACAAAATGCAGTACATTTGAGAGGAATGCTTGTTGGTATTCCATGAGGGGATAAATGCCCCAGCTTGACCCCCGTTATGGATACCCATGGCATATAGGTATATACCATTTAGGGTCAGACAAAAAAAATATACAAGCAATTCTATCTACACATCTGTTGCCGTCAGTCAAAAAGAAAATGATACTAGCGGTTCTGTCTGTAGAATATATGGAGCCTCCATTCCATTTTTTCCTCCAACCTTAGACATTTCTGCTCATATGGCATTTGGTCTAGTAGCTTTGCTCTACTTTGCTACTGTGACCCATCTTATATATTGAGTGATAACGCAGTCAGTAAGATGTATGTTAAGGGGCACATATCATAGCAGTATCAATCAAAGATGACTCACACCTCAGTGACGTACAGTGCCTCAGAGGGAGTATTCCTTCAGTTTACCTTAATCAGAAGCATCCTATAAAGATACAAAGATGTACTTAGTGTTGCATCTCTTCAAGAAGACATCCATGCCATATTTTCATCAGTGTCTGAGCTACCAGAACTGTCCCAGAAGAAAGAACAACAGCCCAAATTGAGCAGTCCTATCAAATAGTTTAGATTCAGAAGAAACTATTTCAATGTAAGGACAGTTTAAGAGCCATTCATGTACCTGCAAATTGAAAAGCTGCAATTATTGAAATGTCTAATGTATGTGAATAATCATCTAATTTAATGTAAAACTGTGAAATGCTTCATGCAGACTTAAAGGTAATGTAAAATTAGTTGTGTTCAGAAATGCATGAATGCATGAATGTATATTTTATTACTAGACAAAAGGGGAATGTAGTACATTGGGGTATATACCTTTAAATATTAGAGATCACACATTTATGAAATGCTTATCAGATTGTACACCTTCTTTTAGAAAGCAGGCAAAGTGAAGATTTTGTGTAGATTTATAACACATCCATGTTGTATAACTCTTTACTAAGAATCCTGATAGGCATTACAGATATTACAACAATCGCATCACACTGCCACAAAACAGATATGTACGGTTATATTCCAGCACCATCACAATAATTTCCCATCAGTATCACACACAAACACTCACTCACTCACACACACACACACACACACACACACACACACACACACACACACACACACACACATACCTTCCAACACTTTGTTTTCAGACACATGGTATGTCAAGCTTTGATACATTCATGAACATGAGTGGGCAGTGCCTGTTTACAGGGCAGTTGCCTTTGTTTTGAATTGCTTTTACACTTGTTTTATTACCAGCATACCATAAAGAAGGATTAAGATTAAGAACCTTGGACTACCTCATGCTTGAAATGGTTAAGTAAATGCAATTCATGGGATCTTAGTAAAAAGGAAACTATACTAACATATATTATCTCAAAATCCCTTATCAATATCCTATAGCTAAATTAAAAATCCAGAATATACACAATAAGCATACATGCTTTTTTCAGGGTGACCTTATGTTACAGTAATGGAACATCTAAGATGTATTTGAAGGCCTCAAAAATACCTTGTTGACTTCAGACTGCAATTTATGGTTTTCAATCAGGTCATGTAGATGCAGTGCTATTTCCATCCAGGGCTGGTAATATCCAGGGAGTTCTTTCTGTTGTAGGAGAAGAATAGAGAAAACATTAAGTTTATTTAAAAGCAACAAAAGAAAGTTAA
>NC_056739.1:448659088-448711588 GCF_019279795.1 Protopterus annectens
GTGCACTGACATTTTAAGGGAAAGCCTTTCAACTTAGTCTAGGGGAGAGTTAGTGGATATAGATTGGGCAGTGGGGAGTAGGTGGCAGTGAGTTGGTAAGTAACATCTGATAATATATAGTGCATCTGTGGGAGTTTTAAAGAGGTTGAATAGTAAATAGGGGAAAGCAGTTGGAATATGTCAGCCAGGTGCTAGGCAGTTACATGTCTAGGAGTTGTTTAGGCGGGAAATAAGCTGTTTTTTTTTGAAGATGGTTTTATTAAGTTGCACTCTGATTTGTAGTGGTAGGGAGTTCCAAGTCTTGACAATGTTGCTAGAATACAGGGAGTCACCAGAGCTGTAATGGCTTTTGGAGATTGCGATTAGTGCCTTGTTAGTGGATCTAAGTTCTCGGTTATTGGATTAGAGGATGATCAGGTCTTATAAGGCTGGAGTTTTTCAGGTTGGTACAGTATTTGGTGAGCTAGAAGAAGTTGGTTTAGAGCTAAGGTGTTAGGGAGTTCAAGCCAGGAAAGCTGTTTTAGGGCCTGACAGTGGTGGGTGTGGTAGGAAGAGTTTGTGGCGAATTTTACTATTTTGTTGTAGCATACTGATAGGTTGTTTAAATTGCTATTGTTTAGATTAATTAGGACAGGAGAAGCATACAGTAAGGTAGAGAGAAGATGGATATGAGCTAGGGTAACTTTACTGTTACTGGTTAGGTAGTTTTCACATCTGTAAAGAGTACCTAGTTTTTGTTGATTTTGGTTATTGTATGAGCTATGTGTTTGTCAAATTTCATATTATTGTCAATAATGAACCCTAGTAATTTGGTTTGTGTGATGGGGGAGATAGGGGTATTATCTAATGCAGAAAGAGAGAATGGGGGAGTAGGTGCTGCTGCTTTGGAAGGATGAAAGAACATAAGTTGGGTCTTTTTAGGATTTAGTATTAGCTGGGAGTTTGTTAGCCAGGTTTCGATGGATGTAAAGGCTTCTTGGGTCTTGATTTGAAGTTGTTGGAGGGTGGGGGCAGAGCAGATTAAGGTGGAGTCATCAGCATATTGAACCAGATTTGCTAGAGGGTTGGCTTTGTGAAGATTATTTGTAAATATAGTGAAAAGTAGGGGTCCTAGGATTGATCCCTGGGGTACTCCTAGTTTTACCAGAAGTAAGAGGGGAGTTTTTCCACTGAACACTTTGTTGGCATTGGGAGAGTTAGTCCTGAAACCATAATAGAGTGGGTGTAGTTAGTTTTAATTCTGAGCGTGATGCTATTAGTTTTGTATGGGAGACTGTATCAAACGCCTTTGATAAGTCAAGGAAAACTGCAGACACTAGTTGGCCGTTGCTGCATTGCATATTTACTAGGTTACTAAAATGAATGAGTGCAGTGGTAGTGCTATGGTTGGGGCGGAATCCATGTTGAGTTTTGGCAAGAAGATTGTTGGAGAGGAGATGTGTTAGGACCTGGGTGTGGATATATCTTTTCCATTATTTTAGCCAGTGGGGAAAGTATAGCTATAGGATGGTAGTTTGTTAGGTCAGTGGATTTTCCAGAAAAGTGGCACCTTTTGTTCTGAGATTGATCTGTTAATGATTATAGAAACTGGGTATGAAATGGCTTTGGCAGCTATTTGTAGGAATTTGGAAGGTAGTTTGTCTACTGCTAAGGTGGTGGGTTTAAGTTTGGTTAGATGTCTATAGATTGTGTAAGTTGGTACAGGTTGAAGGGTGAAGGAGTTGGCATTATTTGATGGGTTATATAGTATAGTGGGACTTGAGGAGGATGGGCCTATTGACAACTTTAATATAGAGTTGGTAAAGAACTCATTGAATTGGGTGGCTGTGTTTATAGAGGTGGTGTCTATGTCTGGATGAGGAGTTGATAATTTACCTGGTTGAAGAATACTGCTTATAGCGGCCCAGAACTTTTATGGGTTGGTATTATGCTTAGTTTGAATTTCACTATAGCATTTTTGTTTGTCTAGTCTGATTTGTTTTTTTTTTTTTTTTTTTTACAGTGTTCCTCAGTTGTAAGAATGTTTTCCTTTTAGGAGTATTTTTGTTTTTGTGCCAGGTGTCCCATGCTTTGTCCCTTTGTTTAATAAGATGCCTAGTGCTCTTGGTAAGCCATGGGGCATAGATGGTTTTAGTGTGGATCTGTCTTGGTGGAGCAAGTTGGTTGAGAAGGCCTAAGAAGATAGTGTTGAAATACTCAACTTCTTCATCTAAAGGAAGTGTTAAAAGAGGGGACCAGTTAGAGTGTTTAAGGGCTGTATTAAGGTCATCAGCCCTGAAGTTTTTAGTGTATCTAATGTGTTTAAGAGAGCTAGTTCTAGTGAGTTTAGTTTGGTCGCTTAGAATGTCGGGTAATATGCCAACATTATGGGTGGAAGATGGGCGATAGGTGAGAATCCAGTCTAGTATTGATTATTTTTTTGAGGTTTTTGTCTACCCTAGTAGGGGTTTGTATAAGTTGTGAGAATCCTTAAAGATTCATATGATTTAAAGGGTGGGGTGATTTAAGTAAGGTCCAATCAATATTGAAGTCACCTAGTATAATGGTTTCATGGGGGGAGGGTTTCTGATGTCCATTGAAGAAGAGATTCTAGGGTTTTGATGTTATCTCCTGGAGAGATATATGATCCTAAGATATTTAGCTGTTTTGTGTATTTAGTCTTACCTTAGCAAGTAGGATATCTGCATTATTAAATGCAGGGATTTCTATGTTAAATAGTTCAAAATTGATGTTGTTCTGATATAGGAGAGCGACTCCACCTCCTCTTTTAGCTGTACATGCTATATCTAGGGGAAGTACTTCTTCATTTTTAATGTGTGGTTTAAGCCATGTTTCTCTGAGGAAGATAATGTCAGGTAAGTATAATGCTATGGTTGCATGGAGCTCAGTGGTTTTGTTAAGGATGCTTCTTATGTTATGATTTATTATTAGAATATTGGATTTTCCCTTACGTAGGCTAGCATTGGTTCTAGGCTGATTCTGGTGATTTGTAGGACTTGTTATTGGACTTGGGTTGGGGTTGATATCACCACTGCATAGTAGGTGAGAGGCAATGTTTATTATGGTATGTAGGTATTTGGAGAACGCTAAGTCACATTGTATGGATACCCAATATTTGCTTGATAATGCAGGATTTTGTAGGGGTGTTGGTCATAGGTGGTGTGGTTAAAGAGTGAGGGTGAGATAAGTAAGGGTAGTTAATAAATGTTGGAAGTGAGGTTGAAGTGGGGTGACTTTTGGGAATTGTAATGTTGTTCAAGTAGAGTGTGGTTAGATGGGCTGTGATGGTGAGTGCTAGTGTTAGGATTATTTGATGGGAGTACATGTTTGGTTTGTCAGAAGCAGTAGGACTGTATAAAGATAACCCTGTGGAATGTGTAAGGGTCCAGATAGTATATAGGTAGGATGGATTGTAGCAACTTTGAGAGTTGGGAGGTACTATGTGTAGTGTGTGTAATATGAAAGCAAAGGAGGGGAGGGGGTGGTGGAAGTTCATGTAATTGGCTGAGGGATAGGGGTTAGGTGTGGGTGTGGCAAAGTTAGGTATAAAGCAAATGAGCTAGGGTGTGGGTGGGAATGGGGTAGACTAGGGGAGTGGAGTGGGTAGAGCCCTACCTAGGAGGTAAGGGCTAGAAAAAAGTATCAGGAGTCTAAGCAATGAAGGTAAGTGTCATTGTACCTTAATGGCAGGGATTATGCCAGTTACTGTGTTCCACTATTTATTCACAGTGAATGGAAAATAACTGCTTTGAAGGTACTTGGGTGACTTTACAGTAGACAGAAATGATGGAGAATTTAAATAACTGTAGAGCACTCTCTTGCTTACAAGATGAGCTGCTTATCTGGGCTAAGATTCAATTGTTTGAAGGTGCTCTGCTGCCAGCTAGTGACAGTTAGTTACAATGACAGGGATTGGAAAAAGTGGGGGAAAGACCTTGCAAGTGTGCACACTAAGCCAATATAATAAAATTAAGTAAAAGCACTAAGAACTAGATGCAGAAATTAGTTAACAGGGAATACACCTACATAAGAATATTTCAGTGAGTAAAAGTCACAGTAGTGAGTCCTTTTGTCTTCAGTTGTTTGCAGAATAATTTTCAGAGAGTCTTCACTTGGGAGGGGAGGGCAGTCATGAGTGAAGTAGACCTAGAGACAAGACTATTTTCAGAGATTAAAAGTCCCAGTAGTGGCGACGTTTGCACTCACTTGTTTGCAGGATAATTTTCAGAAATTCTTCACTGGGGGGGCAGCCACGAGTGAAGTAGAGCTAGAGATAAGAATATTTCAGAGAGTAAAAGTCCCAGTAGTGAGTCCTTTTGCCTTCAGTTGCTTGCAGAACAATTTTCAGAAAGTCTTCACTTGGGAGGGAGGGAGGGGGTGCAGCCATGAGTGAAGTAGACCTAGAGATAAGACTATTTTCAGTATGTAAAAGTCCCAGTAGTGACTCCTTTTGCACTCAGTTGTTTGCAGGATAATTTTCAGAATTTCTTTACTTGGGGGGGCAGCCACGAGTGAAGTAGAGTTAGAGCAGCATGAGTGCACACTTCTCAGGGGACCTGATGGGTAGAGGCAGTTGAAGCAGCAGACCCTGAAGTTTAGCTAGATTTCTGGCAAACCAGCTATGAGAAGAATTGTCTGCACACTGGACAATAGTGGCCTGTTTGGATACTTTGTGAAGGTCCTTTATGAAAGCATTAAATAATAAGGGGCAGAGAATAGATAAGTCATGGGATGCCTACAGATTTGTATCTGAAAGATGAGTCATCATTTTGTCATTGTACTACTTAGTGCACATTAGAAAGATAACTGTGAGAGTGACACAATGGCTTTTGATGGGAGACAGTATTGAATGTCTTGGAAAGGCCCAGAAATGGAGGAAACTAAGTAACCTGCATTTCTGTTGATGTTCACAGCATCAGTAAAACTAAAATGGTCAGTAGTGACTGGGGTAAAAGCTGTGCTGAATTTGAGAGAGTAATGCTGATGAGGTATTTAAGAAGTTATGACTGACTGCATTTCTCCAAATTTTACATAGTGAAGATAAAATTGCAATAGGTTTATAGTGTGAGAAATTGATGCACTTCATGTATGGGTACTATGAAGTTCTGTTTCCAGAGAACCAGATGTAGCTTTCTTTGATTGATTAATGAGGATAGAAACTGGCTAGACCACAACACTAGTAGCAGTTTTGATAAAATGTCCTGGTAGTTTATCTGGAGCGACTGAGGTTGGTTTTAAGTTAAGAATGATGTTTGTGATAGTAGATTGGAATTGGTTGGAAGGAGAAAATATTATGGTCTAGTTGAGGAGGAACTAGGAGAGAAGAGGAGATAGTGTTACTGATTAAAGAAGCTACTGTTTCAAGTGAGGGTTAAACTGACTGGCAATTCTAACAGTATAGTTTGATGTCAAATGGGCTGGTAGAGTAAATGGATCAAGGTGTAAGGTTGTTTACTGAGGTCCAAAAAAGGCTTGGGCTTTTGATGGGTATTTTAAAGTGTAGTTTACTAAAATTTTATGAATAGTTTGATGTGGTATTAAGTATCATTTCAAAGGTATCTAAAATGTTATTTTTTTTATCTTATTCTGCATCCATGTTTTCCAAGCTTTGTCCTTCTGCTAATGAGTTGCTTGGTATTACCTGATAACCAACATGCTAAGTTGGGTCCACTTTACTTTACCGGAATGACACTTCACCGACGCGCGGAAGACCGAGACGAAACAACCAACAGGTAAGTTGACCGAAAAGGTGATTTGCCGACAGCCGAAAGACCGACAAGGGTAACGTGTGAGCGCGACTCGGTAAGTGTGCGATAGTGACGGAGTTAGGAGCGGTCAGGTAAGTGTGCGATATTGTGGGATTTTGGGTTAGGGTGTGGGAAAGGTGAGTGTGTGGTAATGTTGGAGGTAGGGTTTGTGTAAGGTAAGTGTGTGATAGTGACGGACTGTAGTTTAGGGACGGGTTAAGTGAGTTAGGTTTAGAGTGCGGGTAGGGTGAGTGTGCGATAGTGACGGGCTTTTTGTTTTGGGGTGGGTTAAGTGAGTTAGGGTTAGGGTGCAGGTAGGTTAAGTGTGCGATAGTGACAGTCTTTAGGTGTAGGGGTGGGTTAAGTGAGTTAGGGTTAGGGTGCGGGTAGGGTAACTGTGCGGTAGTGTCGGACCTTAGGGTTAGGGTTTGGGTTAGGGTAAGTGGATATGTGATTGTGTGGGATGTGCAGTTTACGTTGTTTGTGTCGGTGTACTTGTGTTCGGTTTTGTGAGTTTTCGGTGTTTTGTGGTTTTGGTTATTTGGGGTCGGTGTTTTGTGTGTCGGTGAAGTGTCGTGTCGGTAATGTAAAGTAGACCTGCTAAGTTACCTTTAGCTCTTTTTGTCCTGAGGAGCATGTTCATTATAAACACTTGGAAAGATATTTCTTGGGAGAGTAAAAAGATCATTCCAGTTATATTGATATAGACTATTGATGAAAGCTTCTTTGTGGAAATCAGAACTATTGTGTACTTGGCTGTGATATTTATGAATACAGGTTTGATATCTGACAGTGAAGGTAGAGAGGTGATCGCTTAGACTATCAGGCAGGGTACCAGTGACAACTATTTTTTTAGAGAGGAAGTGAGAATCCAGTCAAGAGTTGTTTCATCTGTTGCTACTTTTGTTTTGCCTAGTTGAAGCCGAAATATGTTTAATAAAGTCATATAGATTTATGGCATTAGAAGGTGTGTCAGACATTATAGACAATCAATGTTTAAGCCACCCAACATGATTTTCTTGAGAGAGATTAGTAGACAAAGCGATATGTAGCAGTTTTTATGTTGTAGGCCAGGAGGTATGCGAATTCCTGTGATACCAATACCTATGCTCTTATTGTCATTAATTTTGAAAAATGAGATACAAATGTTTGCATTATTAAATTGTAGGAGGGTATGACAAAAAAGAGAAGGTTCTAGACATTTTGTATATATTATTCCAATCAGTTTATTCTGTCTGTATAAGCTTAAGAATATAAAAGTCTCAGGGAAAGATATCTCCATCAGTTATATCCTGTTTTAACAAACTTTTTGTTATTACAAGGATGTCTGGAGAATAAAAGGCTGAACTTCTAGCAGTTTATTTCAGATATTTCTAAGATTAATATGGAGAAGCTGTAAGCCTGGGTGTTTTAAGGAGTATGTGAACATTGCTTGGTCATTTGTTAAGGGTGGTATATTAGAATTTGGTTAGAGGTGAGTTGCTCCAAGATTAGAATAGATATCCCCATTTAATGTGAAACTCAGACATATGATATGTTCTGAAAGGGGAAATCCATTTAATGAGTTTGTCTTATGGTAATTTAAGGAGTATGGAATTGTAACCTAGGAAATCATTTTTAAAACAATGGCTGTAGGATATACAGTACAGACTGGGAGTTATGACACAATGACAGTCATAGTGTTAAGGATAGGAGTCCAAGAGCTAATGGAAAGTATTTAATTGTTACAAAGTTGGTGATAGGGTACATTCTGGTTAAGTAAACTGAGAGGAGGAGGAAGTATAAGCAAGGGTGACAATAACATTGCCGTAGGTATAAGAGAAAATTAGCAGAGATGAAGATGTCTTCCGAATCTTGAAGAGAAACAAACAATAGTGTGTACAAAACTGAAGTAGAAAAATAATGAGTCCTAATAATATACAAAGTGGTTGTAGTGTAAATATGAAGAAGGAAAAGTGGATAGAGTAAGAGAAGTAGTAATCAGAAAGAGACTGTGGTTAGCGAAAGTGACAGTTTGGAATTTTCAGAGATTGCTGAGATGTGAAGGGTGTGGCTGCTGTGGATGGAGAGACAAAGGAAGGAGGAGGTCTGTGTACGGAAGTGCAGAGGGTGTTAGAACTAGATATATAAGGGATACAATGTTGGAGAGGGAAGGGGAATGGTAAGGTTACTAGGTATAATGTTAGCTTGGGGAAATAGTATGAGTGAGGGAAAAAAGAAATGGATAAATAGATTCAGATTACGTTTATATGAATCTTGAAGTACTATAGTTTATCACTTGAAAGGAATGTAATATGAAAGTAGAAGTAGTAGATGGAATTGTGGTTGTATATGGTAGGAGAGAAGTATTGCGGTAAAATAATAGTAGGAGAAATGACAGGGATGAGATACAAGGTAGGCGGGAAGTGTAGAAACAGGATGGGTAGTACTCAAAGAATGTGTGAAGTAGTTACGACAAGTTTATTATGTGTAAGGTAAAAGGGAAGGAATAATGCTCATAATGGGGTATGATTTACTAAAATAGATGAAAGGGAGGGATACATGAAGAATAAATGTAGTGCAAGGGGGTGGGTGGGAACTGGCGATAGGAAAGGGGAGCAAAGTGAATCTGAGCATAGCAAGGGAATATAGCAAAAATCTAGACCTTGCAAGGCAGTTTTCCTTTACAGAAGCAATCTGTTTGGCTCCAAAACAAAGGTAAGTGAAATGGCATTGTAAGGGTTGCAATAATAAAGGGTGTTGGTAACTTAAACATATAGCACAGGAAAAGAATGAAACTGAAGCTCCTATGTATAACATGTAAAGCAGAAAGGGGGAAGCTAAATAGGAAAATAAGCAACTTTCCGAGGGGAAAGAAAGAAACTGAAAACTAGTCTGAGAGAAAATCCAGACAAAAGGAATGACACTCTTTGAAAGTGAAATTACTACATAAAACAGTTATGGAGCCAAGAAGGTTAGTGTACATTTTTTACAATAGTAAATGATATTGTGCCAACTCCAGCTGCATATGCTAAACTAAAGCATTTAATAGTGTTATTAAATATTCATCAGTACTGGCTTGCCATGCAGAAAATAGCAGTGAAATTTGGCTTTTGCTATCTGGATTGTTTAGCAGCTTCTGGTTTGGTGAGTTATGTTTTTATAGAAGCTTTGGGACTTGCAGTGTACAATAGCAGGCAGGAAACATATAGGTTCAGTTCTACTAAGAACATTATTATATTTAGTGTAGACCACAGGTTTCTCTAATGGAGATTCTGTTTTGAAAAAATAAATGTGCATTGATGTCAAACTGAATGTTAGGCATATTAGTCCAAAACATAAAGTGATTCAGCTGTAGCTGTAAAATGTGCTCGACTTTGATATTTGAGACTGTTGCTACAGATGACCTTATTGCTCACTGACAAAGTCATCTTGAATATATTAAATGAATGTGGCCCCAAAACAAAGTTTTAGGACTCCTCATACCACAGCCTTTGCTTTTTATGTATATTTGTAGAAAATTCGAGGCATATGGGTCACTTGACCCTTTATGCCTTGCCAATGCCCATCATGTGGTCATTCACACTTTTTCTGAGAGGGCTAGGCCAGTCTTTGTAGGGAACCTATCCAATCATCTAGATTTCATTTGATCTGGCAGCAGGAGGCACCGAGTAATGAATATGTCTCTGTATCACATTCTGTTTATCTATTATCTGTTGGTGAATATTTAGATCCATTATTCTGGTATTAGTCAAACTATTTGACTTAGGAAGATACATTCATCAATTACATGGAATGTTTGATTTATCAACCAGCTTTCTTATAGCTATTAGTAACCCTGTTAAAAGTGGTCAATTCTGATAAGGGACACATTTTTGTAGGTTTAATTTTCTGTTCTGTAGTAATTATTTTGATTTTTTTAATTAGTATTTTAGCAAGTTAATAATCAGATAGTTTCTTTGAAACATTCAAGTTCCTCTTACAAGGAAGTCCTGGTAGCATAATAAAGTTAGATGTCTTACAAAATCAAAGAAATCATGCCATCTACAGTCAAGCATATTTTGTTTTTAATGTGCTTGCAGTAACTTTGCTGTCTTAGAGCTGCAGTATGCATAGCTATAAGTGAGAGTATCAGACAGTTGTCAATGTCTTCTACATTTTACAGCATCTAACAAAGGGAAATTATTTAATTCTGGCTGCAATGTGTTTGTGTATGACTGTGACATAACTATTGCAATACATGGAGCATTATTGTGCAACAGTGATTGTAATATACCGATAAAATGTACTATTGTCTTGCATGTCAGAAAAACATTAAGTTGATGAAGTTTGTATTGGCAGAACACAGGGAAAGGTTAATTTTAGGTAATCCATGTAAATGAAAGCAAAGATCTGAGAATACCCTATCAATCCTTTATAAAAGATGTATGAAAAATTGTTGTACTAAATAAGAACAAGTTGTAATTTGCCATAACAGCTTTATTCCTTCTTTTTTGTCCATGTTTCTTTCACAAATCGAATAAATTTTTTTATTATTTCATAGTTCATTAGCATACATTTTAAAGAATATTGGATGAGCTTTTTATGCCTTCATATGATCATTAGTTATTTCTATGTTCTTAGGCTTTACTCTCAATGTTATAATTATCATCTAGTAAGTCCTCAGAGGCTTTGCATCTTGATTACATAGTGCATCATATGATTGTCTGTGCAATCTGTAGATGGGGGGGGGGCTTATTCATAGGGTTATAGGAAAACGATGTGTCTCAAAAGCATTGAATGAATAATCACAGTTATCCAATAATGTGTGTAGATTCTGTTCTAGAAATTGTTGAACCAGTAATTATTTGTTTCACTTCAAAACATTTCCTGAAAGTTATTCACTAAGCCTATGGTACAAGATGTTTTATTTATACAACAACAGACTCCCTAACACATTCCATTACTAGGACTGAGTACTTCTCAGATGAACTTGGTTCGATTATTGTGACAAGTATCTGAGGCATTAGCGTGGGAGGATAGGCATGCCTGTCCTAGGAAGGGAGGAAGGGCACATGACACAGTTCAGATTTCCTTGGTAAAGGCTGGGGAAAATAATTGTGGAGAGCTTCTGGAGGGTAGGTGGAGCAAGCTGCTGACACCTGCACCTTGCATCTATATACACAATGAGTCAGCTTTCTTTCCCAGAGTTTTTGTCATCATATAATTTCGTTCAACATTAATATTAGAGAAACCGCCAGAGATGTGCCCAGTCCTGTTTTGTACATCCCTCGGCAGGGATGATAGATCTGCTAGAGGTATGATGTGGTGTTTTCCCCATGGCCGTTGCAATGTTTTTTATGTAACTGGTGCAAGTCTGGAGAGTGCCTGTTAGATGCAATGTCATGTCTAGGTGCTCATCTTTTATAAATCACATGACAAGTTTTGCACCCTGTGCTGGATGACATTGTTCTGCTGCCTTGCTACAGAAGAGATTATTCCTTTGCAGAACCACAGTAATCTGTCTTTCTGTCCACAGTCTGTCACAGAGCTGCTGCTTACATGTCAACATGCAGTTGCTACCTCTCTGCATACAGATACATGTCAATCCATTGACAGAACATTAATTGGGTGCTGTGCGATTGACAGAGAAACAGCAAAACACGTTTTGCTGAACCTTGGAGGTAAGCTTTTTTGCAGGGGGCAAGCCTCCTGTACCACACACACCCACCAAACTTAAATGTCAGGTTACACAACAGTGAAGAAAAAAGATGCTAAGTTTGACTGCTTCTCTGTTGATTTTACAGAACTAGATGAAAGTGTTGTTGATGGATTGACAGAAACCCTCTGCATACATGATATTAGGAGGGATGATGCTGACTGAGCTGATCCTGCATGCTTCATCACCTTGTTTAACATTGCTTCTGTCCAGGATGATGTGCTATTACTACAGGTATCTCAGATTCAGCTTCATCATCAGGTTGGGCATTCCCCTGTAGCAGTACAGGTTTTTTGGGGATTATGAAGAATCAGATTGTATAGCACACAATGAATATATCTCATGCTTTTTCAGAGTTCTACTGTAGTAACCATGATTAAGCCAGGCAGCAGAACATCAGCTTAAGATGCCTAACACATGCTCTGTAATATTGCTGGCAGATATATGCTGAATTGTAAACCTCCTTTGTATTATTGGTGGAGTTTTGTACCGATGGTAGGAAGGGCCAAGGTTCTGGGTCTACAGCATTTTCATTTAATTAACTGTATGGTATTGCTGTGCTATGAAAGCTGGTGGATAGGCATAAGGAGTGCTATATGTGGGCATTGTGGCATTTTCTGAGATGTCTTGCACAGATATTATTTATCCTGCCGCTATAGTCACACACTTCCTATATATTTCTTAAGTTAAATCCATACCGGCATATATGGATTTTATATAGGCATGTGTGTATTCTCTGTTAATGGTGCCTCTATGGTTATTTGACTGCTGTATATTGTGCTGGTTATCCTAGCCATTTCTGCATGGAGATGAAACCTCTCATTATCTGTGTCCATTTAGTCTGAGTAGATGCATTCTTTTTCATTAATTTGAGAAGATTGTGTGCTGTTCTACTGTGTTACTTGAGAAGTGCCAATGCTTTCCCAGGGAGACGGTCTTCCAACAGTAACATGCACTTGCAAGGTTCTGCACAACTCACAGAGGTGGTACAAGGGGCTTGCATCCATATAGCTCTGTGCAGGTCTTCTTGTTATCTAGGTGTGGAGTAAAACAGCCACACCATGAAGCACCACCATTCCTGCTAATGCTAATGTGGCAGTGATAATAACCTGTGGATGGGCTACTTTATTTAGCTTGGTCACTATTAATGCTGGATCTATATCCACGTCATCAGTAGAACTTTAGACTCAACTTGACTTGCCAAAGGAAATTTCAGTGAGTAACAATGCCCTAAATCAGCAAAAGCCACTTTTGGTCATCCTCAAGACCGTATTAATTTTGTGGCGGGGGGGGGACACTCCTGTACCCTTAAACTTGCATATAACAACTTCACTGTCACATAACAGTTGGGAAAATGCAAACTGCATTATACCTGCAAGCTGCTTTTAGTGAATTTACTTTCTATTATGAAAACTCGCTGAAAGTGCCTTCATACACCTGTCTAGCTCTCTGTGTTCTGCATGTTCTGCATTGTTTTCCACAATTTAGTATGCATCATAAATCATCAGTGACCTGTGTTTTACTATCTAGCTATGTGTTTACCTTAGAGTCCCTGCATTTGTGCACCATTCACATCCTTCATATGAGACAAGTAGTCATTACTTATTCCAGTCTATGAATTCCATGCCATATTACTTAGTCATTGGCATACGTCTCAACCTCTTAGTGCAAGAAGTCTGGACAAAGCCAAAAATAATCGGGTGACAAGAGCCCAAAAATAGGGACATATTTAAATATTGCTCTTATAAACTTAGAAAGGTTATAGAATAAAAGGATTTGTGTTAGCATGTATTTCATAAAGGACAGGAAGTCTGAACCTCAGAAATGTATGTCATTATTCAGTGACTTCAGTCCTCAGTGATTTGCCAAAAAACAAATTTTATAGGGAATAAAACAAAAAATTGAAGCAAAAATGTGGGCATTCTGGGAAAATCTGGATGGTCGAGAGCTATGGTCATTGGACAGGCAGCCTATCTTTTGCCACTGGGCATCATGTTTGAGTCTAACCCAGAGCTTAGGATGGAAAGTGGGGAAAAAATGCTTAGCAATGATCATCTCTTACAAATGGAAGCATCTCGGTGGAGTCAAGGATTAAAATACATTGTGACTTCAGGGTTCAATAAATTATAGTAAAGAGAATAAACTTATAGTCATTTGCCTGGCTCACCCGAGCTGATGTCAAAGTTGCTCAAGCACATGAGCTCAGGGTGGCAGTTGGTCTTCTTATGTGGTTTGTTTCATGGTACAGCACAATCCTAGTCTCCATACTCCTGTCATTTATGGGTGGCCTGAGGTTAGTGTACCTTGTTGAAAGAATAAGACTAGTATTACACTGTCCATTATCACTGATGCTATCAGGTGCAGTGACATTAGAATAATAAAGGATTATAAAGTGATGATGTCTGTCCCACAGTAAATCCAGGAGGACTTGCTCCCAGCAAAAAATGCCTTCAATGTTTCACCTTTTCATAAAATGACAAGTTCTGGTGTGTGTTTTTCATGAATATGTACTCAAGCTGTCATTCTTGAGGCTTTGTACTCAGAATATTGTGATGTGAGCTCGGATGGGTCATGGAAACATAATGAATCCTAAAAGTTCATCCTCAGCCAAGAGTGTGCAGATGATGCTATTGTTAAATGTTTAGAAAGTTACTTTGTTTCATTTACCAGTGAATGGTGCTTGCAGGTGATCTTTAGATATAGGAATGGAGACATAAACAGAAACAGTGCAGAATTAAAGAAACCTGGAACATACTTGTTAGAAAAAACAGATGATTCTGACAAGCAAATTCTTTAAAAAGATCCAGGAGGATTGCAGAGGAAAAAGACACGCTGACTCCCAAGAAAATATGAAATATATGCCAAATGGAAATGGGTACATACATAAGAAACCCTGTCATTGATAAACCACCAAATAATAGCACACATCAACATCTCCTATTTCCTAATGACTGCAAACAAAGAAAAATTCAAACTAGGTAAACCCACTGCCAAATATACAATAAAGCAACAGACAATGAATTTTTGTGGGATGAGGGTAAGCCTTTGGTATTGCTGCAGTTTACAGTGTTTCAGTGCCCACACCTCTTAACACCTTATATATACTAACTCTGAAATCACACCAACATGAATAAATGGAAACAGCACTGTGTAATGCCAACCATCCCTTGTACTTCATGTCTGCATGATGTCTTACCAAGCTATCCATTCACAGGTACTACACCATGACAAAAGCACTTGATCACAAGTAGTACCCAATAAAATTGACCTTTGAGTGAGATTCTATCAGTGCATATGTTCTGATATATTATGTGATTGTGCCTTTAAAGAAATAGTCTTAATGGAGTCAGTACTACAGGGCATTCAGTTGACAATTAATTGTGCTGTATTAGCATGCACACTTCATAAAAAAGATTTCTTTTTGTGAACGTATTGGTCTAGAGTTTCACAATGTGTACCAACTGCATAGGTTATAACACCACGGTAGCACTGCATTATGTTCTTGTCATTAGTCCAAGATTAGGATTTTGTAGATAATGCAAACAACACACGAAAATAGTTTATTAAAAACATATTCCTCTCCAAATGCCTGAAGCTTTGTAGTAAGTACACATTTTATGTAAATGGATACAAATCTATAATTCAGAATGCCTGCAAGAACACAGACTGGGAGCATTGTAGAAGAACGGAACCAGGAAGGGCAAGGCCTGCAAAAGAAAAATATGATTCAAAGGGAATATTGGTCAAAATGTTGATTTTTTTTTTTAATTTTGTTTTTATTTTTACATTTGTTTACCAGGAAAGTCCAACTGGGCAGGAAACCCATTTTCAACAGAGGTGTGGGGAGAAAAGCTTCACTACATAGCAACACATATAAAACATACAGCGGTAGTGCAAAACAACAACAACTAGATATTAACTAACAATTGAGAAAGCTAAAGTATAATAAACCTAGTGTCAATTACAACAATAGTTGTTAACTAGTAACAGTGTGGCCAAAAAGGGCTCAGTATGCCAGCATAAAAAAAGTTGAAACTTAGTTCAGTATTATACACTGATAATATATCCCCATTTCTGTTCTAAGAAAAGGGATAGTTCATTAAAACCCATTGGTCTTTGATTTGATATGGCTGATCCACTTAGCTGTAAGGTTGATAACAGCAATATTATAATGCAAAAGCACAGAAACATATTCGTATCCTGCCTACACCATGCAAGGAGCTATAATCCCTGCATCCCCTACCTCCCATGGATTATACTACAAGTCTACCATACTACAAAGAAAGCAGACATTTCCTAGCTGCAATGGACATGAATAAAGAAAAATGCTATTTTAGTAAAAATAGTGACACGGATAGGAAGTAGTGTACAGATATGCATTACATTATTATAGAACAAATACAGAGTTACACAATGTAGTGTGGTCAGTCAAAATATATACATATATATATATATATATATATATATATATATATATATATATATATATACACACATTTTATATATATATATATATATATATATATATATATATATACACACACACACACACACATTATATATATATATATATATATATATATATATATATATATATATATATATATATATACATATATATATATATATATATATATATATATATATATATATATATATACACTTCCAGATAATCCTCCAGGACAAACATACAAGGAAAAAGTTAATTCTAGGTCTTATAATCACTCCAAGTTAAATGGTGCTGTGTCATAGATTAGCGATGAAAGTCAATAAAATGATGGGGCATCATGGCTCAGGGATTGAATTCTCAAAAGCTCATCCTTGTATCATACAATACATTCATAAAGTATTTATAAAACAATATCCATGTCCAGATATGGGGACCGTACACAACAAGTGAGATGAAGATTAATGAAAGTGTGAGGTACAAAGTTATCAAATGTGTGAAAGCAGGAGAAGCTCTGAGGATGAAAAGATACATTAACAGCTAGGAGTACATACAGTTACGATAGAAATATGGTATAATGTTTAAACAGTACATTGCTGTGAGTAAATGGGAGGTATGGATTTGAAGAGAGAGATCATTGTAGTAAAAGGGGATATAGGCAGCACAAGGAAATAATATTTCATGGAGAGGGTGATGGGATCTTTAGCATACCTTCTGAGGTCATGATGAGCTGTAGACCAACACAGGTATTCAGGGATACCGAGAAACAGCAAAGAAGGGTGGGGGAAGGACATAGAGCATGGAAACCTCTTTAGGAGATAGTCACAACCTTGGATTCAACAGACCACAGGATCCTCAATTGCCATCTTTCACTGTCAGCATGATATAAAAAGATTAGCTTCATTCTGCAAGCCTCAGCTTTCAGAATCCATGTTTTCAACTTAAACTGATCCATTTTGTTTTATTTGTTTCACATGTTGCTTTAGGTGCCAATGATACAAGTTATGAGATAATGTTTGGAGGACTATGAACTCATCAAAGATGAAAAAGTGACCACCCTAGATGACTCTTTGTTTGGGTGGTAGGAGGACAGCACCACTGTATTACATGCATATAACAAATTGGAAGGAAAACAACTTGGAGGGGAATGGGGAAGAAAACATGGAAAGCAATAAAAAAATTAAAAAAAAAAAACAAAGCAAATATCAATCAGTGTAGTCCTCCTTAACATAGTCATACAATATATTCAGAAAACATCTTCCATAATACATAACATTAGCCATATTCAAGCATGCATCCTTTACATTACAATGATGATTCCCTACCTTCATTATGCCTGTGCCTAGGCATATCCATCCACAGAGAGGATAAGGAAAGTGCAGAAGAGGATGGACAGTAGCAAAGATAACTTAGAATGGCTTCCTTTTCAGGACTGAATTAAGTTCCAGACATAGACCCTACTTAACCCTTTTACATAGAAGAGGAGCTTTACACACTCTCACATACCATTATTCCTCCTCTAACCTTTTGTACCTTCAGGCACTTCTCACCTACTGATTATCCCACAGAATTTTGCTAGATGTCCACTGAAAATCTTTGGACTAAAACAAAACGAATACAGAACATTCTTATTATTCAACATCCCCCTGTCTGTCTACTGGTGGGATGGATAGACAAAATTACTTCTTTGTTGAACTGAACTGCAAACCCCATACAAACTGAAGCTCACATTATATTCCTAATAAAAATGGCTACTGCATCTTGTATGCTAAAACATGTCACACTAATTCCCAACTTCAAATCTGTTTAATCTCCAGTAAACTGTCATTAGCCTGCGGTATATAGGGGACAGCTAGAGAGGGGTATAATATTTTACCAAGCACTGCCATCCATACAGCATCCAAGCTAAGATCGTAGACACAAGGCTTAGCTAGTAAAGGCCAGAAATATGCTTTACAAGGCCTGAAACACAATGCATAAATCAATGGCAATGTAAATATATTTATGTGAAAGAAATGGGATCTAGACAGCTATTTGAAAGGGCACTGTTTGAATCAGAGCTTTTCAAAATTTTAATTTGAAAGCATTGTTCTCCAAGTTCTTTCTTGTCCAAATTCAGGATTTTAAGGTAATATTAGAAAATAACAATACTTCTGTTTTATAGAATTCTAAGCATTCCTCATTCTCAAACATTTGGCAACCAATTTGCTTACTTTCAACATTTTGGGGTATATTAAAGAAGTTTCTAAATGAAGTATATTTTATGATTTGTGTTTTTTTTGAAAAAGGCAGTTTTTGAAAGGAAATATTCAGAAAACAGTGATTTGAATACACTGTTTACTAATATCTCTCCTTAATACAAATTAATTAAATGTTATTTGGTGAAAGCTTGCACCTTTTCTTACACATCAAAATGCAGTTTTTTGTTGGTTTTGTCCTCCAGCTGAAATATGTGATTACACAGATGTAGCTGTTGCTCCTGGGATTTCATGGTATCCCTTAATAAGATTTGTATTGTGAGAGATAATAGATTATATAGAGTATGGCAAACTAAATCAATGGCTCTATTTACCAAAGAATTGCATTGTTCATTTTCTTATTATCTTCAATTTCTTGAAGCCAAAATGTAATTATCCTAGCAAGGAGCCTAGCTGGCTGGTTTCTTGGGCAACCATGGATGGGGTATTTTGAAAGATAAATTAATCAAACCACTGTTGAGGGTCTATCTCCTGCTTTGAAAGATTTAGACTAATTTATAACATATTTTTCCATAATGCAGATTAATTATATTGTTAATAATTACTTGTACCTCTGAATCAAATTTTAAATTTTAATCATTTTTAACAATTGTAGTTTTCATAGTTTTAAAATGTGAGCCATATGGATATAAAAATCTAAGAAGCACTGCAATATATTAGTTCACCACATATCACATTAAGTAAATTAAATTAAATACAGTGAAAATTCCAGTCATAAACATTTTATTATACATACATCAATATGAATCATAGAATGTTTGACATTTAACAATAAAATTGAAATAGATTTTGTCCCAGATATCTAATTATACTGATCTTTGTTCATATATATATTGTATTTCCTTAAAGATATGAAGCAGCAGGAAAGCATGCTTAAATACACACAATACTAATATCATTTACTATTTCAGACCCTGTAGTAGAGAGATGTCATAAAAGGTCCAGCATAAAATAGCAGAAGCTTGCTGTAATAAAAGTAAAATACTAACCATGCTTGGTATTTTAATTAGTAACATATTAGATTGTTGTTTCCTTAGATTATGCAATATTTCTAAGTCTCTCAGAAATTGTTATGAATACTTCAGTGATGATAAAAAGCCACGGTGGTGCAGCAGTAGCGTTGTCACCTTACAACAAGAGGTTTTCCCGTTCGATTCTCGACTAGACCGCCTTCTGTGTGGAGTCTGCATGTCCTCCCCGCGGTCGAGTGGCATTCGAAAGACATGCATGAATGGGTGTGCCTTCATTAAAGGTTGGGCATCAGGCTGGCACCTCAGCACTGTAAAAATCTACTGCCAATCATTAGCAGACCAGAGTTACGCTGTAGCAACTCCTAACTGGGAAAAGCCGAAAGAAGAACAACTTCAGTGATGATAAAGCCTCCATGATGAATTCACACCATAATTTAACTGAATCTCTTTTCTCTTTTTTTAACAAATGTTTAATACAAAAAATAATAACCAGCTCTGAGATCAGACATGGTATGTAAAGTATTATTAGATTTATAGTATTGAATATGTATTCAAAGTAGGTAGTCATACCAGGTGCAGTCATTTTGTTATTGATTATTACATAATTCAACAAATTATTATGCAAAATGTCCAAAACTGGCTTAGAGGAGGGGCATAGTATGAAGCAAATCTGTAGATGAGTCCTTCCTACAATCCTGAGTATCTTCCATGGCCTCACTAGAAAGAAAAGGTACATATATGTTGTTATATATGACAACTGTGACTTCTGCTACTCCTCAACCAGTTTTGCTTTTAAAACATAAACAGAGCTCACTTGACATATGACCTGATTTTTATGACATTTTTCTTAATAAAAAATGGATGCTATTTTTCATAATGCAAAAAGTTGAGAGTTGTAGTAAAGGGTTGGGGTTTAAATAATGGTTAAGGTGTTTACCTCACAGACACAATGTACAGGGTTTAATTCTCACCTTTGGCTGGAAATTTTCTAGGCTTAAAATAACCTGCAGACAGTCTAGTACTTCCCTATGAAATAAATGCAGTTCAGAACCTCATAGACATACCCCGGGATTCATGAAGTTTGCGCCAGGTGCAGGCATAGCGTCAGCATTCTAACACCAAATATGGCCACCGATCGATTCAGGTGCAAGCTGTTTCCACGTGCACTACCTGCGTACGCTACACCTGCACAACTCTTAGGCCCTGTATGCTAATTACCCCATGTGCAACAGTGTAGCATGCAAATGAAGGAATGTAGCAATTCAGGAAATGGTGCAGGCGTAGTGTAAGCATGCAAAAATGTAAACCGTAGAAAATGGTTTACATTTCTGCAAACATAAAATCGGAGCCATGATAGCCGACCAAACACATGTATTATATCGTTAATATATGCCAATGGCTAAATATATAGCCATCGGCATAAAAAAAATGTACAAAATATAAAATTAACATTTAATATATATAGTCTCACTATTGTGACATGGAAGCGCATGGCAGCAGTGCACAAAGGGGCTATCAAGAAATATATAAAAATATAGAATAAAACCACAATGAAACACACATCACGATTTCCTCATAATAATCAATGGCAGGCATGCTACACCATACTATGGTGCAAGGGTTGCTAAGGAGCAGTGACAGTGTTATGCGCAGTAGCTAGGAATTAGTAGGCAATGCCATGCAAATGAGAGGAGTAATAGTGAATGACAGATTCCCTGCTGGTGTAAGGATGCACCTCACAGCATAGCATTATAACACCAAGGTGTGCCCTTGAGATAAAGATGACATCAAGAGAGGGGTGTATCACCATTGCTGTAAGCACATTGGAGCATTGCTAAACCAGTTTGCCCCTAGCTAGGCAAAGCTGCAGGATAGGGGTGTGTTGAACTGGCCATAGCTATGCTTAGCTGAGAGTACACAAGGTAACCGAGTATGCGTGTGAATGGAGATGAAAACGTGCGTAACCCGGTGAATGGGTATGCGCGGCATGCACTGCAGCTGATACAGGAAGGATATAGGAAAGAAATAAGGAAATGCTGCAACAGTGAAATTGGAGTACAAATGACTAATTAACACCTAGGAGCCTACAGTGGGCCATTGACAACAGCTAACAAGGCTGCAAGCAGCTACCTGCAGAACAGGAAAGGGGAGGGGCTGTACTGCAAAGAAAACAGTAAAGTGTCAAAGCAGAACAAAGCCGATTTGCAGTATATCAGCTACAAGGCACATTTTGCCATGATTGGGTAGGGAAAGTGCAAAACAAGAAAGACGGCAGGTGGATGCATGCCTGATAATGGGAGGGGATCCAGGTTTAAAAGTGAATTAAAGGGCAACAGATTAATCAAGGCAGGCAAGTAGATCTCCGCAGTAAAGGCCCTACACTTGCAGTACTCATTGCAAAACCCATCATTAATACACGCTGCAGCTGGAATAGCTCATACATACCCACTGACATCAGCAGTATCCATAGCACAATACTATAAAGTGTGAAAGCACCTCACACACATTTGTGTATTCCCATACAGTCTGCACCAGTGATGTATACAGACGGGGAACTTTTAGTATGCACATGTTAGGGGCTGCCATAGCTTTGATCCCCACCAGCATGTGTTGGAGGCTGAAGGTGATGTGGAGGATGATGCACATGACCACCTCAGGCACCAGAGGAGGAGAAGAGTGCTCAGACCCAGGGTAACCTACCAGGGGCTACATGATCTGGATATAGTAGAACATTACAGGGTGGACAGGGATATCCTACAGCAACTTGTGGAGCTGTGCCAGTCATACCTCAGAGCCAGAACAAACAGAGGGGAACCCATCTCAGTGGATACGAAGGTATGTGTAAGCCTGAGAATACTAGCTACAGGTATCTTTCAAAGACCAACTGGGGATATCATGGGGATCTCACAGGCATCAGCATCCAGGGTACTACACCAGTTCCTGGATGCCATATTATTACATGCCAGTGAGCACATATACTTCCCCCGAATGCAGGAGGAGTTGGCCAGCAAAATGCATCTCTTCCACCATGTGGCAGAATACCTGGAGGTACTGGGTGCAATGAACTGCATGCATATACACATCAAGTCACTACCCGGTGAGCAGGGTAGGCCCTACATAAACCACAAGGGATACCCCTCCATCAACTGCTAGGTCATGTGCAATGCCCAGGGCATTATCATGGATGTGTGTGCTGGCAGCCCTGGAAGCTATCACAACTCCCACATCTGGCATGCATCGCAGCTGTATCAGTTATTTGCCAGAGGGAACATCCCAAATGACCACCTGGTGGGGGATGCTAGCTATGCACTGGAACCATGGATGATGACTCCCATCAGAAATGCACACACACCCATGCAGGAACACCATAATGAGGCACACGCACAAACCAGAATCATCATCGAGCATGTGTTTAGGATGCTGAAATCACGGTTCCATTGCTTGGACATATCTGGTGGAGCCTTGCAGTACTCTCCAGGCACGTGTGCCCACATCTTCATAGTGTGTGCCATGCTACACAATATGGTTTTGCAGAAACAGCTGCAGCAGGGACAGAATGGTGAAGGCCCTCACAGCCCACCACCATTGCCAAGGGCCACACAGGCACAGAGGTACTCAGACCACAAACACCCTAAGCCAGCAGCAGTAGGCAGACGGAGGCGTGCCCAGTATGCCCATGCCTTAGCAAAGAGGGAACGTATAACACACACACTGACAGTGTAGGCACCTAGGGACTGACACCTTTCTCCACCTGCACACACAGTAAAAATGGATGGCATACACACAAGACTACCTGTAAATTGTCATGTATAGGCAGTCTACTGTGTGCATCCAACATAGGCAGCCCTCAACTATTGCACATACAATTGCTACTGGCACAAGGTAAGTCAACACCTGAACAGTAAATTAAGCTATCAGCATATGCAGATACTGCATGTATAGATTCATAGGTAGGTACTTGGCCAACTGCCAGAGGCCATTCATAAGCCCAGCCAAAATGTGTCAGCTTTTACCACCCCATTGATTTGTTAACTGTCCCTCTGTGGAGCAGAGCCAATGGCAGGATCCCTGGGGTGCATCTACTGTTCCCCATCCACTCTTCAAGGTTTCTCTTGCAGAGTGTTAATGAGGGGCTCTGTATAATGTAGTAAGGGATGTTGTTCCAAAGTATGGGGAGTGTCTGTAACAGGAATCTGTCCCTCCAGCATCTTCCAATTATTTTTGTGGCAAGGTTCAGCTTACTACAGTGTGTGGCTCACTGTGACATGGATTCCCATAGGTGGAGCATATCCATCAAGCCTGAATTTGACATGGCTGTGTTGGCCAGTGGAGATCATCTCTGGGTAAACGAGATGCCACTGAGTAAATCAGGAGTTTATTCAGTCTGGCTGCATAGGCCATATGTTGGAAGCCAGTATTCCCCTTGGCGAGGTACATTCGTGGACCTCCCAGCTGTTGAAAGTATCTTCTGAGGTACATCCCACATGGGTTATTATACCCTATGATGGGACTGATGAGTGATGAGTAAAGGGGCACTATAACCCCAGTATGTCTAGATGGGAATCCTTAAGTAATCAGATAGCCTACATAGAAGGCTGTCCTAACTACTGTGGAGATATGCTTGCCAAAGGGGAGATCACTATCTACATTAGTTCCCAGATACCCCATTACCTCATCTGTATTAAAGTGGCTGCCACTTATGTGTTAATATGTGGGTGCTTAATATTCCACAATGGAATTACCATGCAGTTAGTGGCACTTGGCTGGAGGCTGTGACGTTGACACCCTGTGACATTCTCTGTGAGGCCCCTTGAGGGATGTCTGTGTCAGCTGGACTATCAGTCGTGGCTCCCAGTTCACAGTCATTGCCAAACATGGTCTGCCATAGTCCACCTGTGTTTTCCTGTACCTCTGAGACATATATGCCAAACAGTAGGGCTCCCAGGACTGAGTCCTGTGGGACACCAGTCATGACTGGTCAAGAGTTGGACCTGGAGACCGCTAGTTGTACCATGTGGGTTCTGTGTGTAAGCCTGTTGGCAACCCAACCTGTGATGTATGGGTGTATGTACAGGGTGGTGTATTTATCAATAATACCTGAGTGGGGCATGGTGTCAAAAGCCTTGGTGAGGTCCAGGTAGTATGTGTGAACCACCTCCCCCATCATCTAACATCTTGGTGACTGTATGTAAGACATCAAACAGGTTCAGTAGGCATGAACTGCACTCAACTAAGCTGACCTGGGTTGGGTCACATGTTCGGAGGTTACCAATGTCTTTGTTAATGAGTGCCATGAGGATGCAAACCATACCATTGCAGACCAGGCTAGTCAGGCATATGGGGTGGTAGTTACCACGGTCAGTTGTGATTCCACTTTGATGGAGTGGAATAACCGTTGCCACGCGCCATTGTATGGGCATGTAGCCTGTGGAGAGGCTGAGGTTGGAAAGCTTAATTAGGTGGGGGGTCAGATTGTCTTGTACAATTTTCAAGATGCAGTCTGGGACATCTGCCTCCATTGACACTGTGTTCTGCTGTTAGAGAGGGCCATTTCCACCTGTGTGTCTCTGATGTGTGGGATACTGTACTTTTCGGGTAGTGTTGTGGGCTCTTTAGGGGTGAAGTATGCACTGAATGTATCTGCAAGGATGTTGGTGATATTGGTAGGGTCAGCATATTTTGTGCTATATTTCACCGGCACAGTGCAAATCTGTGTGTCACCAGTTAGATCCTTGACATAGCCAAAGAAGGCTTTGTGGTTATCTTTCGAATCCTTGCATATTTTCCTGCTGATGTTAGCCTTGGATGATGTCATGAGGGACCTACGTATCATACTAATAGTGTTCACGGATGTCTGCCCTTTGTGGGATTTGCTGTTTGTCTGGAACACTGCCCTACTTCTGTAGTATAGCCTGTTTATTGCAGAGGTCCACCAAACTGGTGTCCTTGTTTAGGAGGAGTGAGTCTTGGTTTACCAGTGATGGCACAATCCACACATCCATGCAGGTGCTTATAGACTGCATTTGTAAATCTGTCTGTATCTTGAGCAGGGTTTCTCCTTAGCGTGGTGGCTGTGAAACCTCCCACCCCTGTCACTAGTAGTGTAAATTTAACTGTAGGAAAGGTATACACTGTGGTATCTGTGGGTGGGGGAGATGCTTGGGTGTGGAAACAGTGAAAAGTGCATGGTCAGATCTAACCAGTGACCAGTTAAACTCCGCTGTGGTGCACCTGTTGCCCATGTTGTTGATGACCACTTCTAGTAGTTTCCACCCCTTGTTAGGGAGGTTATAACCTGATACAGGGCATATGAGGTGATAAATTCCAGGAAGCGCTGGGCCTGGAAGTGAGTACTGAAGTAAGTTTCCCAGTTAATGGTATGGTAGTTGACATCGACCAATGCCAGGGTGTACATCAGGACTGTCATGTTCTCCACTGTCTCCAGGTAGGTTAATTGGTGGTCCTGGGTCATGGAGGATGATCTGTAGCAGGCCACAGTTTACATTGCAGTTGTGGATGATGTTAGCTGCACATGGATGATCTCAGAGGTATCATGCTGCCCCACTAACCTGGAGGTGTAGGTATCCCTGATGAATATGGATACAGCCCCTCCATGTCTGTGTCAGTCCATATTCTGTGGCTGAAATGTGTGGTATGGGTTGTAGTCTGGTAGTGCTGGTGTGCTCTCAGGAGCCTTAAGACAGATCTCAGTTACTGCACAGACGTTGATGTTGTCCATCCTGAGCAGTGCTGTGAATACATGCATGTTGTGATCACAACCCCTGATGTTGAGTAGCATAACCCTCATTGAATCTGCTATTGTGCCATTTACGGAGCTGGTATTCACCTTTGAGACGCTCTTAAATAAGGCACCATGGGGGCGCCAATAGCCTTGGCCAGTATTCCAAAGCCTAAGGCTGACAGATAGGCCAGTATGGTATCATTGCATGCATGTTCCCCATCTGTGCTTGTTTTTCATCTCTCCTGTAGGTAACCTACTGGTAAGCAATAGAAAGTCTTAAACTTATACAAGTCTTCTAGCTTCCAAGATAGGATTTTGGAGTGACTAAGTGTCAGTGTTCTGTATGTTCTTGCTGTACTTAACTGTTTTCTGACTACATGGTGATTTCTCACTGTATATTGTGATCTGAAGGTCTGTTTAATCACACATTATGGCTGTGATGGCCTGCACTTTAGTGGTTCACAGATAGCCTACTACCTATCTGCTCAAGGGCAATTAGAAGCATAGCTACAGTGTGTTGGCTTTCTCAGCACCATTGATGAAGTAACTGAGCCTCTGTCAAGCATAGCCAATAAAGCAATTCCAGGCAGAGTTGCTGGAAGCTGTTGAAGACTGGGGTTGTGCAGGGTGATAGGGGCACTTAGTGATCTAAAGAGGGCATGTTAATGTGACAATTCAACACCATTCAATTCCCTCCACAGGTCTCGCAGCTATCAAACTGGGCAGGCTCCCCCACCCCTTGGCTGTATGGTTCTGGGACATATGATCCCAGGGGTGTATATTCTGTTACCCATTCACACAACAAGGTTTCCCTTGAAGTGTGTCAGTGAGGGGCTATGCCTAATGTAGTTAGGAATGTAATGTATTGTCTCACAGTACATTTGTTATATGTTGTTATTTCAAGAGTACATGAAGCTCAGTGAGTTTGGGGGCCTCCGCCCTTTACTTAGCCTAGCTTAAACATAGAAATCATCTAAATAGAAAATAGGCGGAAGCAGCGTTAATGTCAACAGTGTAATGGTTACAGCATCTGCATAGTATCTGTGCATTCGAGGTTCCAATCCCGATAAAGGCAGGGATGTTTATCATGTTCAAAAGTATACCTTAACCACAGCTTGCATATATAGGTAGTAATCGTCTGTATAATAAACATTCGAAACACCCATATAAACCCATGTGTGCTGGAGAGTACAGTCAACAGAGAATGTAATGTTATGTCAGCACATAGTGAGATGTTACTTCACTGACGTACATATCCTGAGTAGTTAGTGGATGTGGCCGTGTTTGCGCGCACAGGTTATACGTTACAAAGTTCGTTTAACTGTGTTTAACCACTGCTATAATGTCACACAAACACTTTTAAACATGCTTACAACTGCTTAAATGAGCCTTTATCTGGAGTAAAAAACATTTATAAAGCATCGCAGATGTTGAACCCTGGACCATGCACACTATAGTCATGGGACGTACCACTAAGCCATCTGAGGTGTATACATGTTTCATGGTCTTGAGACTACACCTTATACCATATGCATTTTACTGTAATGATCACAAATGGGACAGTTACTTTGTGTACATATGTATATGTTATTATTATGTATTATATATATATATATATATATATATATATATATATATATATATAAAAGTGATGTCTGCACATAGTATATATGTATATATATATATATATATATATATATATATATATATATATATGTGTGTATATATATATATATATATATATAGATATATATATATATATATATATATATATTATACAGTTACATCAATAGCCATACATATAAACATCTATGAACACACTTTGTGACACAGAAGCACTCCAAAGGAATTGGAGTGTACACAAAACACATGCAGCTCTGGTATTATAACAATTAATATTAACCTAATTCACCACAGAAGGGATGGTTGTTGTGCATGTGAAGATTGGGGTGGGGGGTGAATGATGGGTAATACAATTATGCATCAAGGAGGGCCTGGGTCGGATGTCCAATAAGTGAACTGGAGGGGTATACATGGAGTATGGGGACAATATAAAAAGGACACAAAACAACAACCTTTCTCATTTATAATACACCCTGTCATGTCACACTGCAACACCTAATTTCACAAACATATGAACATTAGCATGTATCAGACAAACTGACTGTCACATTTGTTTTCAGCAGTGAGGAATGTCTGTAGTAAAATGTATATTCTAAACACCATAAGATTTGTATATATCTCAGATGCCTTAGTGGTAAAGACTGTGACTGTGGTGTTCATGGTCCTGGGTTCAAGCCCAGCAAGGGCTGTTAAGTTATTCTGATGGCCAGAATAAGGGCTGTCAGATGCAGGTGGATTAAAGCACTCTAAAGCAGTTGTAAGTGGGTTTCTATGGGTTTACGCGATGGTAAGCGGTGCTGAAACGTGGTAAAAGGAGAAGCGCTTCACAGGTTTAACCTTTGCTTAACGTTGCGCAGACCACGGGCAAACCTGCTTACAACCACGTGAATGTGTGTTATTCACATTTTCCCTACCAGTGTCTACTCTGAGAGGTAAAATAATAACACCTTCCAGGATTAGAACCCACAACCGTGTACTCTGTCCTCAGAGTAACCTAACACTAAGCTACCCAGGATATACCTATCCCAGTTGTGTATGCAGACAGGTTAAAACACAAAAGGGAGAAATGTGATGAAATAGGACAACCTGCCATGTACCCAATTAAAGGTGTATGCTCATATATAGATATAGAGATACATATGTATATATATATATATATATATATATATATATATATAGAGAGAGAGAGAGAGAGAGAGATACATAGAGACATGTCGATATATACAGGTCTACATATATATATGTAGATATATAGATAGGTTAAACATCTGCGCATCTATGGAGGTACAGATAAATGTATGCAATAATATATATGTATATATATATATATATATATATATATATATATATATATATATATATATACACACACATACATACACGTCTGTAGACAGCATCTGAAGTGTTCATATCTGAGTATAACATGGACCATAGCAATCACACATTCTGCCCCCCCCAAACAATATGAACATAACATATGAAGAGTATATGCCAATACACTATTACAAATATGTTCTATGGACACAATCACCAACACAACGGCAATGACTGCAAATAATCCATGACAGAAATACACAGACAGCTTTCATTTTGCAAAACTTTATTGCATTCCAATGTATTGCCAAAAGGATTCGAGGACTAACAGTACCTGCATGCTATACAGGAAGCATTTAACAGTGCCTTAATGAATCAGCCTGCAATTACCATAGTATTAGTCCACTAAGGGAAAGGTGTTCATATAGGGAAAGAACACCCACACACATATAGATGTTGTATAAAAGGGGTTCCTGCACACCTGCATGTGCTATGTACACCCACCAACATCTACCCCACAACCAAAATAATTACATCAATACATACTGTTATACCATAACCAATTATTCAACTACTGTACAACATCCGCTGAAACCTTAACATACCTGGACACAGACACTCTAACATGGCCCTATGTGAAATAGTTGCTGTTATACAATTGAACAGCTGCTGATGTAACAGGGTTTGTATGAACTAATCCTGTATTAGAGGGTTGAAAGGTTCGTACACCAGGAAGTGTTACCGAGTACTGATTATCAGCACAGTATGATGCACAGTAACACCAAACTAAATATGTCTGGTAAGCACACTGTAAACCCCCTAACATTATATGCATAGCTATGCAGCCTTGAGCTGGTCAAACAACCTGGCCAGACTGAAACATATGCAGAAGTATTAGGTACAGACAAACCCTGCACAAGTAGCAATGTTCAGAAATATAACATCAGTACTCACATTTAGACCAAATCCTCTAGGCATTACACACAATATATTACTGTTCATCTCCATACAGCTGTTACAATAGATTCCAAACAACACTTCCATGCTGTCTTCCTCACAAGTATGGAAAAGGGACAACGCCCAAGTGGAGTACTCAATTATACTCCACTGTAGCATTGGTATTGGCTAAGGCAGTAGCAGCGCAGCTTTTGTGCATGTACTTAGCTACTTAGGAACACCAATTGGTTATCAGGATAGCACATGTTACTGATCTGTAACTATAAAAGGTTGCCTTGTCACACATTCAAACCATCTGTATCTACCTGTGGGACAGTACAAAACACTGAAAGATGAACCGAAAACGAGTATTATACTAGTCAATAACACCTGCAATTACTAAGAAGGTATGTATAACATGTAGTATGTCTGTGTATGTAGTACCTGTTCTGTAAGAATTACAGCTCTTGTTGCTTGGAAATGATACTAGAGAGGTCCAGCCCTGTAACAAGGGTCACTACACATTTGCATAACATGTACACATGCACAGCTGTTATTGCTTGCAAATGCATATAGTGGAAATAGCTATCTTGTAGTGATGTATTGTTGAGCAGTAGTAATGCTTGTAGTATTCTATGTGTGTACTGTTGTAGGTCACAAGGCAAACTCCGCATACACCACAAGGGATGATATGGGCTAGGAACCCACCAATTCGCTTCCAGCCACTGTCAGTGTCAGGATTGGTCCAACAAGTATGTGCTATAACAGGGGATAGTATATGTCGATATATTGTAACAGTCGACATATGTATGGGTGTATAAGTAAGATGAACATGTTAAAAGTGGGCTTACCATGCAAATATGGTGTGCATTGTCGGATATTGTGCCAATAACTGTGTAATGTACAGTATTTTAGGCAGATCTGTATTCTATTCTACATAGCAGTTCTGTTATGTTATGCAAACAGTAGTTATGTCTATTGGCAATTACAATACTCAATAAAAGGATACATATCATTTGTATTCATCTGACGTTTTAGCAGCATGATAGCAAAGATAATTGGAAGAGCCAGATAACTATCCATGCACATAACACATGTAATATCCACCTCTCTAGTACTGTTTGCAAGCAATAAGAGCTGTGCATGTGTACATGTTATGCAAATGTGTAGTGACCGTTGTTACAGGGCTGGACCTCTCTAGTATCATTTGCAAGCAATAAGAGCTATGCATGTGTACATGTTATGCCAATGTGTAGTGACCCTTGTTACAGGGCTGGACCTCTCTAGTATCGTTTGCAAGCAATGACAGCTGTGCATGTGTACATGTTATGCAAATGTGTAGTGACCCTTGTTACAGAGCTGGACCTCTCTAGTATCATTTGCAAGCAATAAGAGCTGTGCATGTGTACATGTTATGCACATGTGTAGTGACCCTTGTTACAGGGCTGGACCTCTCTAGTATCATTTGCAAGCAATAACAGCTGTACATGTGTACAGGTTATGCAAATGTGTAGTGACCCTTGTTACAGGGTTGGACCAAATGGCTATGTGCACACCTACATAGAGTGGATATTGAGAGTAGAGACACACTGGTTGAACTACCAGGTTTGTGTAGCCCAACTTCTCATTGCCAACCTAACAGCCGCTTGCACATACTGTATGTAAGGTAGTGCACAGTACTGGTAATGAAACAGGTTGCATATCATCTTTAACTCCAGTGTAACATCTGCAGTAGGAGTGTAAGATGTAGGTGACAGTTGCCCATGTGTAATAGCTGCTTCATATGTGATGGCTTACACTATCTGATTATACCCTGATCATGTTGATAGTGGCATCAGAGTCTATTGATACATGACTCTGTTTGGAGAGTGGGTGTCTGTGCCCAACAGAGCTTATGGTCCTGGTGGATATGTGTGTATATACCCAGAGAAGGAAACAAACCTGTAGACACTTGCATCATCTGTAATCAACTAACAGGATGTGATGTGCTCCTCAGAGGAGGATTGTTGCTAAAGTTAGCTACAATGTTTCCGTAATAGCCAGTGTTGTCACGTCCATAACACAAATATTTACATGTGAGCATCACTGTCTAAAACAGCTTCATAAGCAATACGGAAACTAAATACAGTACTTGGTATTTGTAGTACTGAATGCTCATACAGGCATGTCCACTAGTCAGCTACTGGCGTTTACTAATGACAGCTTTGTGTATGTGGCCATCTGGGGGAATGTAATCTCTATGCCATGTACATTGCCAAACGCACCTAACACCATGCCCCACACATTGTTTGGGATGCAGCTACAGGGATAAGCTGGAAGGCAGCCCAGTATACAGTCATGACTAGACTGCACAGTCATGAGGTGTAGGTTAACACATGCATCTCATCAACACAACCAACACATACCCTTACCAGAACACAGTAAGGACACCCACACACACTACCAGAAATCATACGCATTCACAGATGCTTCTAAGTATCTGGCCAAACAAGTGACCTCCCAAACTGGAAGAGACAGACACTGAAATACACAAACTGTATGACATAGTTTGCACGATTGTGCCACACCTCAGAACACGTGGCCGGTAACATGCCCAACAGTACTCTTTTGTGAATTCAAACCCTAGCACTGTTACACACCAACCTATACGAGGGCATACATACTGTCAGCTGCCTGTCTGCCATGATTAGCCACATACCCATACACTCAGACCACCTTTTGAACTATACACATGGCTCTGGCATATTCCCTGTTGTTGTGCAGGACCTGTGATGCAGTAGCCTGGACTGCATTGAAACACATGTAGGAACTGTCAGGTCTTGTAGCCCATGCAAGTATGTCCCAAGGCCTGGGTAGCATTCTGCCATTGACTCGAAAGATACTGCAGTACAGGGACAAAAGGACTGTATTTCACAATTGTCTAGTGTAATGGTGCAAGTCAAGGGGTATCCAGTATCTGTCTGCCTGGGATAACATGGTTGACAGACCATGATGCTTTGCCAGACAGGGCCTGCACCTGTCACCCCTGGGAATCTGGATACTGCCTAGGGCTCATGCTTCCCCTATACTGCCTTCATCATGCACAGTTCAAGTGAAGGTCCACTGCTGTTACAGGGACAGCCAAGCAATAAACTGTGGGTCTCGCTACACAATGATACATGTCAGAAATGCTATATGGACACATGTATGTCAATCCCTAACATGGAGAACATATCTGTGCAGAGGCTGAGACATGTTTCAATGCTCTGGTGAGCACACCTGCATGACCATGTTATAACACATACCTCACCTCTTGCCCATTATCCTTTATTGGAACACACGGGCCACAGGTGTGTCCATATTCCTGAAGGATATGTACACCCCCACACTAGTTGCACTTGCATAACTTCAGATGCATTATGCTGAGCAACTACCTTTGTGCCAAAGTGGAATTCAAATTGCACCTTGCAACAGATCACCCACCATGCCGCGGATTTTCCAACTGTCATAATGTGCTTTAATGAGGAAGATTAGGTCTGAGATAGAAAGATAATAATGGCTACTCTCAACTATTCCATTATGAACTTGGAAGACTCCTCATGTACCAACACCTGCACTCAATGCATGTTGGATTCCATCGACCTCAATGACCTGGATCACAGTAGTCACACAAACAGGGCTAACAGTATGCTACACATAGTCAGTATCCAATGCCAATGTTATGTTTCCTAAGAGTAGAGTGGTGACTGTCATGGCACCCATGCAGATGGACAATGCATGTGCAAATGCTGAATCCTACACAAATGAACCTTAAGCATTCACATACATGCAGTGATTGTGCCACTTAAACAGAACCAGGATTCAACTAAACACAAACAAGAAGGCAAACTGGTGGTAGCATGCTTTAAACTGTACCATAGAAAGTAGTAACTGTTGCAAGAGTGAACACACATGAGTGTAGGTCATCCCTGGACAGCCTCAGTAAGATGCAGATACACCATATAAAACCACACAAAGCTACTGTGGAACTAATCAGCCACATATTATGAGGCCAAGCGCAGAGCGTTCTATAGCTGTGTCATTAATCGTAATAGCAACAACAAGACCTGCCGTGCTACACAGCACTATGTCATGGTAAGTACAGTGCCTACAGAAATAGCACCTGTTCATCCAGATAGGGTCTTGTAGAACCTAAACCCACTCCCACCCCCCAACAGGTACACTAAGTAATATATCCATGTACACTACAGGGCCCCTGTAATAATGACTATGCAGGTACAAGCTGCACTCTCTAAAGCCATACATACAGCTTTCATGGGACCTGTAAACATCCCAGGGTGTATCCTACACAAATTTAAGAACAATCCGCTATCTACAAACACATCATGTTCAATCATAGCTCCATGTCAGGCTGTGTACACACCGAATGGTGCACAGCAACAGTTATCACACCCCACAAAGGGGGAAACACCATTGATAATGGAAAATAGTGCACAACTACCCTGCTGAGTCTGGTCTGTAAGGCCATGCACCGTGATCAACGTATTTGATGTACTCAGTACAGATGTAGATGACAGTAGGGTTGATTCACACTACATATCATGACCTTGTCAGGTCATAGGACACCATCACCCATACTGTGTTCCAGATACACTTAGTAAACTAGGTGTATATTCCTATGTCACAGGAGTGGTTGGCAACTGGACTGCTGGCAGAACCAACACTAGAGAAGGTGTCTGACTAATACATGCACATCAAACCAGTGCCAGCCACAGTAATACAGGGTTCATTCCTGGTACTCCCTCTCTTTGTTATCTATACCACACAGACTAATACAGAAGGCATCAGCCTATTGATGTTTGCAAATGACTATGAACTATGAGCAATAGTTGACTCAATGTGTGCTGCGTTCAACATACTGAAGGGCCTTAGTGTGTTAGATGTGTTGTGAGTGATGTATGGCCACAATCTGACAGCTAAGTATTGCATTGTCATCCTCTATGTTACAAACCCTGTACCCATGAACTACCACATAGGCAGCGATCAACATAATGGCAACTGTGTGTATGGGATGCAGCTGGACAGTACTTTTTCCTTTGATAGTTACTTCAATACACCAGATAGGTAGTCATATGTGGCACCCCTAATCATGACAGGGTGCCATCCATGAATATAGAGATAATTGCTCAGCCATACTCAACACCCATGTGACCCATAATAGATCACATATTTCCTTTAAGGGTTATTGCCCATGTGTAGATGGCCTACACTGCCCTTCCCAATCCCTAGCTGCACTATGTAGCATGCAGCCTACCCTGAATAAAGCCATGTCCAAGCCAGAGGTGTTGCACATGGTACACTTAACACATCCTGATCCCAGATAAAAACATACCTCATGGACATCCACCTTTCTAGTACAAGGATCACAGCATGCCTGACAGATCTCTGTCCCATACACTTAACATACTCTTGCCATACTATGCATCCCTGTCTAGCGAAGCTGCACATTACCGCTCTCTGTGACATGGTGTGATGACCGCATGCCAAATATATCAGTAACCCTGTGGATCAGTTCTGTTGCTCTGCTTGAACTGGCCACTGAAACTTACCTGTCTATTGCCTACAGCTAGGTAACCTGTCTGCCTAGGCTCATAAATTGCTCAGGACATATAGCCTACTAGATCACTATGACCATACATGCTATAGTTGATATCCAACCTTGCAAATACCATCAGGCTAGCTATTGTCTCATGTGTTACACATGTGCAACACAGGCAATACATGGCAGGATGCTACACAGCTGTACAGTGCCATGTAGATGTATATGGCAAAACACATACATGCTTGCAAGTCTGCAGGGTCACAGGTCATGTCCCTAACGGCTATGTATGACTATATATGTGGCATATACACAGCATTAAGGTTGATTGCATTAATGTGAACACATCCAGGCATGTGCTGATAGGTAAAGACACCAGTAAAGGCAAACAGACATGCCCACATCAAGACAACATCCACATGGAGTATGAGCAATGTCATCACATGATACACACATATATGACAATAACATCACATCACCAGTAAATGTTAAATGTGTGTGACTTATACATGTCCGTGGTTTTAGTGTCATGTAGATTTGCAAAGACTTATATGTAATCTTAATAAATGTGATACACATGTATGTTCAGCTGTACTTCTGTACTTCTCTGTGAGTTACTGTGACCTGTCTCCATCATTATGTCTTCCAGGTATGCCACGTAGCAGGCTGCCAGCGTACAGCCACTTGTAGGATGAGGTCTCGTTTCATACCTCCTTGACAACCATACAACACTCTTCAGCCATGTGCCATAGGATGCACAGCAGCAGGATGCCCTGTGGGAGGAACTCTGCAGGAGGGTAGATGATGTTGGCAGTCACAATCGCACCTATCAGCAGGTGCGCCGACACTGCACTGACCTCATAAGATGGACGAAACAGCATGCTAATGCAATTGCCAGGGAACAAGGTGCAACAGGTGAACAGGTGGGGGGGGCACTCACCCAGCCCCCACTCACACATACCAAGGAGCTACTGGCCAACCTGGGGACACTTGCAGACCTCCATCCACAAGCTTTAGCTAGTATTGTGGAGGTGGGTGTCTCTCAACCACCAAGCCTGGAGTTGCCTGGTAAGTCAGTACTACACATATAACACAACTATATTTCACATAGTTACATGTGTTACTGTACAATATGTAATGTAACATCATATGCAAGGCATGTATGCACACATGCCACATACTATGGTCTGCTACTCTATGTATGCACAGATGTGCATACTCCATACTATAGTGTATTGTACTGGCTTATATGCTAACATGGACATTGCACCCTATAGCTATCACACAGGTGTGGATAATGATCTTTCTGCTGTGACACTTCTTTTTAGGTACCTCTGGTGTTGTGCAGTGATAGCAGCCTGTGACAGGTGAGATTGTTATTATTTACCAGGCTTGGTAATGCACGGATCATATTATTTACATGCTATCTGCCATAACACACGTACACATAATGTATGGTGGTCCTGTTAATAGACACTGGTCAGACCTGCAATGTATCACAGTGGTTACCCATGTGAAACAATGGAAGACTATATGAAACACCTACACTAAACCTTCCAAACTGTCATTGCCAGATATGTGGATAACAGTGAATACAATGGTGGAGGTGTGTTTCACTGTAGGGACAGGTACTACATATCAGCATTACACATGTTGGGAATACAAACAGTACTGTAAAAAGAGCATATGTGTGCACACACTATAAATGTGTTGGAGCTGGAGTATGACCGGCCCACAGGATACACCCTTGTGGATTATACCCTTGCTATGAATGTCACACAATGTCATGTGCTATCTGACATGTCCATGACATGTAGTGGGCTGACTGCAACACTGCTCAACTATCCTGCAAAACATGATGTTTCACATCCCATACATACCACCCTTCATCTGCATAACCCTGTCCTCAGTGGAGCATATGACATCTATGGGTGTATGTCATATGGGATAACACTGACATGTGAAATAAGATGGCCATCACAAACATTGGACAGAACATATGTACACATGGCCATGGAGGATGGCCAGAGACATGAAGCAACACACACAGTAGAAGTGATGTGCATGTGTGTACACCCTGTTGTACATTGGCTCAACACAATTCAACTATGGCCTTTGTGTAATGGTGATATTGCAGATGTGAAACACTAAACATCATACAGGCCTGTGCACAGCTTATGTAGGCATAACATGAAACCACCACATAACATGTCCAGAACATCTTGAGTGTGTCATGACATTCACAACATACACATACAATCACATCAGGCCATAGATACAGTACATTCACCTTGCTGGTGTCAGACATCACTGTCATGCCTGCTCCTCATGTGTGTGAGGTACACAGATGGCATATGGGACATACAGTACTGCTAAGTTAGCCATGTGTGGGCATAATTGCCAGGCATCAGTAATATGGTTGCAGATGTGCAGGGGTGTCATCCGTATACTCTTCTGTGACCTGTGTCACACATTCCACATTAGAGTTTAGTGTGTATACACCTCAGTGATGAGGGTCACATTCCACATTATATATGTATTGTATGTGAACATATTCATGGCTGTGAACTGTGTCAGTAGCTCACACTGTATAGCAATTGTGAAGCCACATGATGCCCTGCAATGGCTATGCACATCAGCTCAATGTGCAGTATGTCACTGCATATATGTAGGGCGGACAGACAACATTGCATTAGCTGAAGGCCCATGTTAGTATAACACGTCCCTGCATTGGGACACCATTACCGTACTGTAGATTGGAAAGGACACCATTGTGTTACACATGCATGCATGTCATTCAACACATCAGCAGAAGATATGGCATACTACATGTGATTGGCAAGGTCATACACCACAAAACAGGCTGGTGTACTGTAAACCTGTGCTGGTCTATGGCACCATTGCAAAGTAGGGAAAGCCATGTCAAACATGTGTGTACAGCTACATGCACAATGTCTAGACTCAGCTCAGAGGTAGGCAGAATAATGTTGAACAGACGTGCACTGCTTTGGGGGATATATGCAGGCTAGGGCTCAGGCAAACATAGTATGCAGTTGACATACCCTTCTGCTCATGTCCTCCCACATAGGGGTGGTGACCAACACAAAGCATCAGTGGCAGATGTACAAAAGTCATGTTGCACACACCATGACAGTGCAGTGCAATGGTGTAAAGTGTATGCATTGTGTCGCAGATATGGGGCATAGGCTACTAACACAAATGGTGCAATACAGGTATGTATGCTAACCACCACTATAATTGTGTAAGGTGCATGCTGTCTGCTATAACACATGCATGCTGTTGTATGCAACTCAGGGATGTATGATAACTACCACTATAATTGTCTAAGCTAAAACTATAATTGTCTAAACTGAATGCAATCTGCTATATCACCTGCATGTAGCATGCATGTCTGTGTGTCTGTGTGTCCGTGTCTGTCTGTGTGTGTCTGTGTCTGTCTGTGTCTGTCTGTGTGAGTCTGTGTCTGTCTGTGTGTGTCTGTATGTCTGTGTCTGTCTGTCTGTGTCTCTGTCTGGTATAACTTGTAATGTACAGTTCTTGTCTTCCCCTCACAGGTGTTGATGTAGGTGCATTGCCCTTCTGCGGTCCACCTGATGTTAGTGTCCCCACAGACTCTAGCAGTGATGATGATAGTATGATTGAGGCACAGGCAGGGTTGTCAGGGGCTGAATCTTTGCCATCGGTTGCCATTCCACCTGTATCCCCCTCATCCTCACACACAGTTCCCCTGCCTACACATACCCCATCACCACTGGCCAAAGAGGAAGGACAGTTGGGTGGTAGTATGGAACAGGGAAGTGTGGTGGCTATGGAAGGTGTGCCTGCACACCATGATCCCAGTCAACTGACTGGTGATGTCCCACACAGGCATGTGCCCAGCACTGCTTGTAGGAGGACCACTGGCCAACATGCCCCTGCGAGATAAAGCACATCAGCTGGAGTCACCAGACGCATGTTTTGGGCTGTAATGGAGGCACAGGCACGTGCTGAATGGCATAACAGAGAAGGTCTGAGGCTTCAGAGGGCTGCTGTCCGTTCATTAACTGACAACATTCAGGCACTTGAAAATGCTCACCATCATCTTGCAGATGTTTTGGATAGACGATTGGGTGACATGGCGGGAGTCCTTGACCATGGCATGTCAATCCTCAAGCGTGGAATGTCTGTGCTGGAACATCTGGTGGGAGTGAGGCATCGGACACGTGGACATAGGTCAACTACATCAACTACATCACCTGTTGAAGTTCTGCTTGAACATGCTACTGCACATGCCTGCTCCCATAGTGGCAGTAGCAGCAGCAGTGCAGCTGGTGCTGTGCTGTCCACACCAGGACACAGCAGACCACATGCACGTGGTCCTGGAAGGTCCCAACAGGGACATGATTCCAGTGGATATGTTTCATCAGACAGTACCCAATCTGGATCTCTGTCTGGTAGTGCCCGTGCAACCCCTGGCAGGCACAGGTTACGTGGCCATGGCCGGACACCATGAACTGTGAAACCTGCCTTGTACAGTCTGCAGCTGCCAATAATACCCCTGTGTAGGCCAGCCACATGCCAGACCTGTGTGCATGCATACACACACACACACACACACACACACACACACACACACACTGGAAACAAATGTAGGGCACCCCCAACACACACGCATAACGTCCACACATGCCCAATGATATCACAGGCCATAACACACACACATGATGTCATCCAAAGGCACAGCCTAGGTCTCTGGCAAACATTATCACCCTGTGCATATGACGATGCCTGTGCCGCATCCCTGTCATCCACACCATCGGTGCAGGGACATGCTCATATGGTCTGATGCACAGGGTGAACATACTAGGGAGACCATTGTAGATTAATATTGTTGAGTAGTGTTGACAGGCAGCAGACATACCATGTATTACAGTTTTAGAATGCATTTTGTACATTTGACAGTATGTATAATGTGTAACAACACTAACAGCATGTTGATTTTGACGTTCTGCCTTCCTCTTTCAGGTGTAGCTGCATGTGCCGGGGGATGTCGGTGTTTGCGGTTAGTGTCCCATATGTACATGTTGACTACCCACAGATCAGTATGACAATACCTGCATGCACATTGTAGCTTCCACATGACAGTTATATTCTCCCATGTTTCAATTATGTTTACTGTTCTAATGATCCAAGATCATGATAGCTGTGTAGTAAGCTACTGTGTTCAGAGCCATCACATCCATAGTGGGTGACATCACAGGTATGGTTACCTGGAGCGGGGAGGAGGTAAAAGAATGGTATGGTGGATGACAAGGGTAAAGGCCAGTGGAAATAGTGGGTTCTCATTGGGAAGCAGTAATACCCACTGCCATGACAGCATGCAAACACAGACACACCCACACACTCAGGGATTCACAGACACAGTAACACAGACTCTGGCACACACACACACCGTTTCCAGTGTTTGGATGAGAACCCCTGCCTATGTGCATATCATCATTATAGTACTAAGCAATAACAAGATTCTCCAAAGAGATTACACATGTACAGGTAGTCGGAATGGCCTAAGATCAAGGACATCGACAGGGATACTACAGTGCAGTGAATGTATGTGAGGAGGGGGGTCCAACAGTAGGCTATGTAACAATAGGTCACACCCCAGGGTGTACATGTTAACAGGCATTTAGATTGCCCATCTACGATTGATGATATCAACAGGGATACTAGATTGCATTGAGTGGATGGGGAGACTAACATTTCACTATGGTAAAATACAGCCTCACTCCAGGGACGGGACAGCCATACACATGGACAGCCATACACACACACACACACACACACACACACACACACACACACACACACACACACACACACACACACACACACACTGTGGCATTCACAAAGATATACACCTATGTCACACACATACAGACACTTTACATGTGTGAGGTTCAACCACCTGCCTATGCCTTTCTTTCTACACTTCACTCTATACTGGTGTCAACAACAGGAGAGTGAAAACATGTGGGATGTATTCCCAGCCATATGTGACATATATGGACACACATACACCCACACATGCCAGTACTGTGAATCAAACAACTGCCTATCTCATGATAGGTATTACAGAAGTACAGCACTATCGCATTTGCTACACAGCTTACTGACTCTTTCCTTTGCCAGCTGTGCTGATATATGCACAATATATGCACAGGGGAGGTATTACTGTTACAGGTGTCATGAGGTTTTCCTTCAGTGTCACCCTTACTGCATTCTACATTGTCTGTCTTCCACTTCAATTAACAAAACCTGACCTTAGCAGTTACACAGGTTATTGTAAGAATGGTTGTAACACACCAGTGAGCTGTCCTCAGTGATCATTCATCTGCAAAAGAAGCCCCACCATTTAGTAGTCATGTCCAAACATCTGTCCAAACCTCATGTGTGGCTTACTGTACTTAGAGCATATCACCATATACAGTTGTCAATGCTGAGGCTGTATTGCAACAGCATGATGTACTAAAACAACAGTTACTTTCAGACATCAGATACTGCACACACATGGAATCTACACAAACACCAATACATGTACACATATGTGGTCTACATCAGTAAGTGCACTAGCAGGTCAAGAGGATACATTCCACACCTTCCCCACTCCATGTGTGAAACATAGCCGAGCATTACACCATAATGGATGTTGTATTCATGTACTGGTAGGATACCACCACCTTCACTGAGTAGCCAAGTGTACATATATGACAACAGCACATATCAGCAAGACACACACAGCATTATTCCATGTCATACTCCTACAAACTGTTACTTGACAGTGCCATGGTGAAGCCAGGGCACTGTAATGGTCAACAGTGATCACATCATATTTGCCACACACACTTCATGTTTACTGGAAGAGTGCCAGCAACGTGCTCTGTTAGAGCTAGGCAATACACTCGTTCAAGCATGTGCGAGGTCTGTGGCTTGTAAACATCTCACTCCAGCATGTACTGGCTATTGTGGTACTAAGGCTAATGTCCATACAGCACACAGCATGCATGGCTTGCAATTGTTGGCATGGGGTATATGTAGGAGCTGTGGTCACAATTGGCTGCACATGTCATGAACATATCACCTGTGACTACTCAGGAACATACAGAGCAGAGCTGGATTTCCCCTGAGTCTGTCAATACAGGCCTTGTGTAGATCATATGCTCCTGTTATTTGTGTATGTCTGTAGGCATTGCATTAGGTGGACATGTCTAATGACATACATGCCACATGGGGTGTTGTATGATATGATTGGTGTCATGGGTGACCATTAGAGAGGGAATATTACCTCTGTTAACATAGATATCAAACTTTATGTACTGTTAGCATGCTATCTGCCTTGTGCATGTGTGTAATGACTGTAGCCACCTGTATGTAGAAAGGATAATGAAAGCTATGGTAGTGTCATTTATGTTGTATGAGTGTGGGATGTACATATCCAGGGCAGGTACAATTAGGTCATATCCAACCATGAAGGTGTTGTTTACTGGTGTACAGCAACAGTCAACCGTGTTAATGCTGACAACATCCGAGGGACCCTGGTATGTGTACAACTGAACTGGTTACAAACAGTGATATTATTGCATTGCATAACACATTATGCAGCTGTGTCTGTACACGGGTACTTTGCACAGTTGATGTAGGCCTAGGTACAGTCCACCAATCGAGGGTTATCTGGTGGTCTACCATACTATGTCATACCACATATGGATGTGTGTTGGTAGTCTGGGGACAAGGTGGTGGATGTATATGAGGATACAACCTAGAATGCAGCATTTGCCACTGTCACCTGTACCTGACTCACCTGTGATGAGTTATGTCAGAGTAGTGGTCTTTACTTGTGAGTAGCCTTTATGAATATGTGGACACCACCACCTGGAATGGTTCATACTACTGTTATGGCCCACATGTCTGGATCTGAGTTATATGGTGGTAGTGCAATTGTGTACTACAGAGCCTTCAGCCAGGTGTTCCTCACTGCACAGATGTCAGTATTTCCCATTGTAGATTCTACATTGAGCAAATGGATTACTAAAGCCACTCATCTAGCACTGGTTAGCATAAGCATCCAATGCAATTGTCTTGTAGGTGTCAGGGTGTTACTTCTGGGTGTAGGAGATTTGCCTTGGAATGTGGCTATATGGGTAAATGTGACCTAGGTATTATCCACACACACATGAAACATGGATGCATATGCTCTGTGTTGAAGGCTTGTCATTCAGTCATGACAGCCTGGAATGACAGACACTGGACAACCTCATAATAACAGCAGGACATTGGCTCATTGTTTTGGTCTGGCAGTTGCCACTCATACCATGACATCACTTCGAGTGGCAGTAATGTGCTTGGTAGTAAATGCCTCATGTAAGGTGACGGACAGCAGCAGAAATTGTGTATATGACCAATGTGAGATATACTTAGGGTAGCAGTCCTGCTAATAATGACAACTACTAACACAGCCGGGAGAGGTCATCTTGACACCTGCACCTCAGTACCATTACACAATGTGGCTCACACATTATGCTTGCACATGCCACTATTCCATGTATAATGCTACTGTCCACAAACTGCTATCAATGTATGCCTTTCAGGGCAGCAAGGTGTGTGATACATGCTGTAGGTAGCATCCACCTGTATGTCCCAGGTAACCTATTGTCTGTCACGTCCACACTTGCATGAATGTGTATACTTAACATATCTATGTCAGTACTTCATGTACATGTATGCATGTGTATCACACAGCACAGACACAGATATAACATTTACAGGCCACATACAGGTATCAGGTAGTAAACCATTATGATGGGCATATATACTGACAGGTAAGATGTACATAGCTGTAAACCTGTGCGTTTACAAGAGGAGTCCATTACAACATGTTCTGTACATGTAAGTGTCTGAACATGCACACTGTGGCCTTCTGTTGTTAGAATCGGAGTGCATCCCAAACAGCCCTGTGCTACTAGGTGTATGAGCATACCCACTGCCACCTTGTGTAATTTGAGTCAGTGCATCCAACAAGCCCTTTGTTACTAAGTGCATGAGCATGCCCACTGTAACCCTGTATAGTGATAGTAGTTGTCCATTTCACAAATGGGCATACTCCAGTTCAGGTTCCTGTTGTGCTACAACTATACATCTCAGACCTACCTATGTACTACCTGCAGATGATGTGTCTTGTTTGTGCATACAGGTTGTAATGGACACCTACTTTAAACACACACGTTTACAGCTATGTACTTCATGACTGTCAGTCTCCCTGTTGTTGTCCTCAGTCTTAGAAGGGCATTCTGACTGCCTTGGAATGTATAATCTCTGTGGCACATCTCAAAACTGTGTAGTACTGTAATAGTGATCTGTAGATAGGCAGGAGTTCTGATCCCACCACTGGCAACTGTGTGCGTGTGTTTGTGTGTGTGTGTCAGCAAATGCCTGAGTATGTGTCAGCAAATGGCTGAGCGTGTTTGTGTGTCTCAGCAAATGCCTGAGTGTGTGTGTCAGCAAGTGGTTTCGTGTGTGTGTGTGTGTGTGTGTGTGTGTGTGTGTGTGTGTGTGTGTGTGTGTGTGTGTGTGTGTGTGTTTGTGTCTGCATCCTGTCATGACAGTGGGTTTTGCTGCATTCCAAAGAGATACCTCCTTTTGCACTGGCCTTTATCCTTGTCAACTGCTAAATCTCTCTCTTCCCCCCTCCCCACTGCAAGTAATCAGTCCTGTGATGTCACCCAGCTCAGAAGTGGAATCAGAGTAAGTGTAATTGTATGTGTTCTGTGGCACATACTAGTTACATTTACATAGGCAAGATGTGTATGCAGAATACTGGCAAGTGTGTGCGTGTTTGTGTGTGTGACTACCCTGTAGCAAGGCATAAACATGTGTAATGTCTTTTAGCACACCATGGTAGCCATCTGTGGTGACTGGTGTCTACAAAGTATTACATAGTTAGGAATGGTAAAGAATACACAGTCAAGCACAACTACAGTTGGGTATGTTATTTTCCTGTGCCACTGACGAGAGTGACACAGAAGTGGTCGCCGGGATGTAAGTCCATACCCATCATTACCCCACCCTAACTCCACAATCCCCAGGGTAGATTACATTAGCCATCATTCCCCACCCCAAACTCCACATACACAACAACCATCCCTTCTCTGGTGAACTGCTTAAGATTTAAATGTTATAACACAAGAGATGCCTCTGGTTTGTGTACACGTCAGTTCCTTTGGAACCCTTCTGTGTCACAAAGGGTGTTCAGATGTGCGTATGTATATATATATATATATATATATATATATATATATATATATATATAGCTATAGCTGTGTCTGTGTATATGTATGTATATATATATATATATATATATATATATATATATATATATATATATATATATATATATATATATATGTGTGTGTGTGTGTGTGTGTACACATCCCGTAAGTGTATATATATATATATATATATATATATATATATATATATATATATATATATATATGTGTGTGTGTGTGTGTAGTTATGACAGTTGTACAGATGTGGACTTGTCTTTGTTGTTTCACAGAGTACAGTGCATTCTAGGGTACTGTATGTATGTACACAAAGTGACTGTCCCATGTGTTTTCAGTACTGTGAAATACCTGTAGTGAGATGTGCATTATAAACTCCATGCAAAATGTATACAACCCAGATGGCTTAGTGGTACATCCAGTGACATCCAGGGTTCAAGACCTGCAAGCCTTGTTGATACTGTCAAGACTGCATAAGACACTTTTAAGCAGTTGGAAGCAGGTGTAAATGTGTTTTCATGACAGTAAGCAGCGGGTACACATAGGCAACAGACATGTACAACTCACAGTACACTTGAAATGCCCTTCTTTGGCAGTCCTGCTGATGTCACCCACCTACGAATACCCCTCTGGGACTACTGTAATCCAGTAATCTCCATGGTGCGTGCTGTAACTGCATAATGCTGTAGTGTGTTAAACTAGTTTGGTAGGTGTTCTAATCTCAGACAGACCAAGTGTGTGTCTGTCTGCCTGCCTTCCTGAAAAAGAAACGATGCATTTAGAGTATGCACACTCTTTACAATTTACATGCTCACCTTTGGCAATCCTGCTGATGTCACCCACCTAGAAATATACCTCTGAGAGTGCTATAACCCAGTATTCTTCATAGCGCATGCTGTAACTGCGTATTGTGATAAACTAGTTAGGTAGGGGCTCTATTTCAAGACAGGCCACCTGTGTGCGTGTCTGACTGCCTGAGAAAGTAACAATGCTTTTTAGAGTATGCACAACTCTTTACAATTCACATAACCACCTTTGGCAATCCTGCTGATGTCACCCACCTAGAAATACACCTCTGGGACTTCTGTAACCCAGTAATTTCTGTAGTTTTCACTGTAACTGCATAATGCTGTAGTGTGGTAAACTAGTTAGGTAGGGGGTCTATTCCAAGAAAGGCTAAGTATGTGTGTGTGCGTGTGTGCGTGTGTGTGTGTGTGCGTGTGTGTGTGTGTGTGTGTGTGTGTGTGTGTGTGTGTGTGTGTGTGTCTATCTATCTGCCTGAGAAAGGAACAATGCTTTTTAGAGTATGCACCCTCTTTACAATTCACATAACCACCTTTGGCAATCCTGCTGTTGTCACCCATCTAGTAATACACCTCTGGGACTACTGTTACCCAGTAATCTCCGTAGCGCATGCTGTAACTGCATAATGCTGTAGTGTGATAAACTAGTTAGGTAGGAGTTCTATTCCAAGACATGGCAGGTGTGTGTGTGTGTTTGACAGTCAGCGCCTATGTGGAGGTGGCTGGGAGTGTCTAACCACTGGACATGTTGGGGAGTAGATTTTGTAGTTTTCCTATATGGTGTCCGTATTATATGTCACACTGTCCACCTCACGAGGAGTACAAATGTCAATCAAGCAAGGGACATTGGTGGCAAGCCGTACCCCTACATCTGGCAAAAGGCCTGGTAAACAAAGTATGCAACCCTACTATTACCCGGAATACGTTCTGCACCCATGTGTCATACACAAACACACTTGCCTAGAATATCCCGCTATGTTGCTAGTACCCTGCACATTGATGACAGATAGTAGGCATGGTGTGATTGCAGTGGGCTGCAAAGGGTATGGAACCCTGTACAGCAGTACAATAGGCACATAATTGTGGACAATGTGCCTTCACTATGTTCCTCACTGGATGCCTGCAACATATGTGGTGCCATCAAATGTGATCCACAGAGGCCATACAGTGCCTTACACACGTGCCATGTATAGACTGATGCCACTGACAACAGGGACTACCTGTATCATGCTATCAATGCAGGTGCAGGGTCAACCTGCTGTCTATAAGCAGGTCCTGCCACACCAGGCCAGTATTGGCATATCTGAGGATAACAGTCTGTGTACACAACATGTGTCAGCCAAACCAGGTATACTTGTACATGTCACTGTACATTTTTGTGGGACGTGCACATCCCAGGCAATGTCCATGTCAAGGACTATCAAACACAGATATGACATGCATTGCAAAGCAATGGCCATACACAATGGTAACCAGGATGTCAGGACAGTTCATACAATACCCATCTGTGTGGGACATTGCAGACACTACACCCCTATACCACACTGCACACCATTGCCAAGGATTACCCCTCACCCAACCTTGTACAGCCATCTTGCACAGCCAACCACTACACACCCATGAAGCAATGCACACATGCATGTCAGTACTGGCACCTTGTGTCTGCATGTGGGGTATGATGATCCCAACCACAGTCACACCCAGTATAATTCCCATTGGCATACCGACTGATGTCAGGCATGTTCACATGCCCTAGCTCATAGAACCTCCGGATATTCCCTGTGGTGCATGTAGTACCTGTGCATTACTGCAGTGTGGCAAACTAAGTAGTTAGGAAGTGTATTTGTTGGCCTGGCAAAGTGTGGCAATGTGAGTCCATTAGAGAGTGTGGTTGTGTTGACAATGACATCCGTTCATGTGGACAGCCATGTGTGCTACACCTAATGTATGTCTACTATATCTCTGTTGCAGATGTCGCTCACCAGCACACCTATATGTTCTTACAGCACACCAACATGTCAGCTTTGTGGCACATGAAGTAACTGCATGCACGTGTAATAGTAATGACTAGTCAGTAGGGATTTGTACCCCTGTACTGGTAGGTGTGTGACAGATGATGCTTAGGTTTTAGCCTCCAAGCCCTTCTCTGATGTACTTTGCCTCTGTCTGTCCCTCCCACACACTCTCTGGTGGATGTGGAGTTGTACACCTGCTCAGCAGCAGCTTGTGTTTTGTAAGTGATGGTCATGATCAGGTGATGGCCTCTGCACCTATTGCAGTCCTCCTCTAGCTGATTGCATATGGAACAGCTGTGGTGATGTTCCCATAGCCAATCGCATGGAAACACAGTACAATATCTAGGAAAATCAGGTTGGTGTTTGCCCATGACAGTCACTGTGAGTGGACCCTGGATCTGGTGTTTGGTAAACAGCATCACAGATGATATCTGGAAGTTCCTCAAACAACATACACAGTGGAAAATAGCCTAAAGACAGGAGGGTGATGTGCCAGACATGACTACAGCATGTAATTGTAGCTATGCTTCATTGAGACTACTGCCAGTTTAACAAGTTGTGTGTGGTAATGGCTATTCTGCATGTTTTAAAACTGACAAGACAGTGCTCTATTTGTGAGGGAACCCCCATCTGTAGGGCCATCTATGGACTGGTCAGTGTGTGGAACCATTTGTTTCCTGTGTTACTCACTGAACACACATCTGTGAACTGCAGAAGCATAGTGGGAGGATTACAGTCAGTACATGGTGATAGTGATGAGAGTTACAGCCATCGCATCCCTGATTGGACCTATGTCACATGAAACAGTGGTATGACAGTCACTGTCTGGGGTTCTCAGTGACATGCCAATAATGGGCCACTGTTCATAGCTGCAGTCACAAGTTTTCTGCACTTTGTACAGATGTCATGCAGTATATATGTATGTGTTGTGCTCCCTCTGCAAATGTATACCATCTGTTGTGTTGGGTTGATGGTCATATCTATGCATGCTGTTATAAGTAATCCTGAATGCTGTTGATTATTACTAAGCCATATCTGTGTTAAAACTGCAACACCATAGGCTGTATGGGTTTGGAGGTCCCGGCAGAACCTCCTGTCCCACTTCAGCTGGCCATGGCACCGGGCACCAGCACATCTGGGGCCCAGCCTTGGACTTCAACCTCTGTTGGCTCTGCACCACCTTCTGGTGGAACCGCCACTGAGGATGGGGCTTGTCTCTCTTGGGAGCAGGTCCACACAGGGACTTGTCCACTGTCATACAGTCCCAGACGTGGTGCATAGGGGCCTCAATACGGGGTTTTCAAGGCCAGATATGGCAGCTCGAGGGCAGAGTGTCACATTTACAGGGTGAGCCTTCCCCTCCTAGACAGCCACGAGCACTGCCACCTTTGTGGCTGTTTTGGTGCAGTGGTGGCTGCCCATGTCTGGGGGACCTCCATCCCACTGTTTCCATCTGGGGGCTCATGGGCTTGTGACTGTCAAACACCTCACCCCGTCCAAGGTGTATCCCCCCACATGTGTCATATACCAACCCTGTATGCTGTCTTGTCTGTCATCCTATCCAACCTATCCTCCACGAGCATACCTACTCTCCTTCCCCCACATCCCACTCTCATCATACGGAAACTAAAGGCCAATCAGTTCCTAGAACAACATTTGCCCCATACATAGCTGTCCATTTCACACATGTGTCCACTGGACACATGTAACCCTTTTAATGTACATCACAACATACTCCAGTTGTCCTCACCCCTGTCTCCCAGGTACACAATCCTGGCATGCACATGACTCCTAAAGGTTCCAGGTACACGTGATGCAGAAGACCCCATTGTACACACAACACTACTGGTCCTTCTATGGTTACCCCATTTACCTTTTTCATGATGATGATGTTGCACACAGCACCTTGCAAGAGTACTGTTCTCACATAATGATTGGACAAGAACTGTTGTGCTAATGTAAATAAAATGCACAGAGTGATGTATTTGGCCAATGTACAAATGTTTGCATGTATTAATGACACATGTTTGTCTTTGAGGGAGACTTGATATTACATAGGACAACACTACGACATAATACAGAAGTTGCTGGTGTTTCCCTTTTCATTCCTTTGTAATGCTTTGCTGTCACATGGGATGTTCTTGATATATATATATATATATATATATATATATATATATATATATATATATATATATATACATATATATGTATCTATATCTGGACATAAACACACACATACATCTACATGATGGAATACATTTCCAATACTGCTGAATGTCTGCGCTGGATGATATGTTTGTGATAACATCCAATGTCTGTATATCTGTCATGGCTTAGTGGTAAATCACATTAGCTGTATGTGCAGGGTCCTGGTTTCAAGCCTTGTAGAGGCCATTTATTTTGTTGCTGGGCAGAACAAGGCCATTGGATACGGAGTGATTAAGGCACATTAAAGCAGTTGTGAGCGGGTGTGTGTGTGGGTTTGCGTGGAGCTAAGCAATGCTAACCTCCGGTTACAGCTTCTTACACTCAGTTAGTCTCTACATTTCTTCACCAGTGTAATACTCGCATACTTGCGGCCAAACAGGCTTACACAGCTTGCTCCCACACTTGCAAATGCACTGCATTTGGTGTTTGCATCTGACACTCACACCCCTGGGTGGGAGTGAGGACTACGATATTACCTTGTGATGCCTATAACATTGGATTACATGCCTACAGTATCAGGAATGGCTGCCCATTAGGCAAAAGCATGCCATTCGACTGTAAGGAATCCGTGGCCTGTCCAGAGTTTGATTCATATTATTGGTGTGTTCCTCTTACAGTCTACACCTGTCTGGCTAATACATGGGAACTGACACTCTTCAAGACAAAGAAGTAATTGGGTTTTGGAACCCACATCCTTCAGCCGAGTCATACTACTACATACCTAATAATCTATAATCTTTCTAAGGTTGTAAGTGGAATATGTACTTTCCATCCTATCAGACCTCTCAAACGATTGGGGACAAATATCAACTGAATTAGGGACACGTCATAACAACATCAGGGACACATTTAAATTATTAGTGCTATTAACTTGACACATTTACAGACTCAGAACATATGAATTCATACACATTTTCTGAGGTAAATGATGCTTATAACTCTTAATTGTTGTCATTATTCATTAAGTGTAATTCACCACCTTTCCTCCAAAAGTCACTAGTTTTAGGAGGGATTAAGTGGGACAGTTTGAATTTGAGTCGAAATCATGGATGTCCCTGGAAATTGGGGACAGTTCAGAGGTATGATCCCTATTTGTTCCCCCAATGGTTTATGTCCTGTGCAGTGGATTTGCTCTTAGGGGTTGAGAGGTATGGGCGTCAGCTATGCCCATTTCGGAATATTACTTACATCCCCGGGGTGGTCCTAATATGACTGCACCAGCCAACACCTGCATGCCTCTAGGCCATAATTGCATACCCATAGTTCCCCCACCTGCCCCTCCTCTACAATACTCATCCTTACTGTGAGTGCAGTTGGGGTATAAATACACCACTACACACTGCCCACTCTCCACATGTCAGGACACATGTCATACATTGTGTCGACCCATGAGTTATCAGGCTTGCAAAACCTATTGGTCCGTGTACATCTGCGGCCTGGTTTGATGAATCATTACTGGGACTGACTCTGATGATCATTAATTTTTGGGTGTCCCACAAGGGACATTGATGTCTATGTTTCAAGATTAGACCTGGCAGGTCTCTCCCACTGATAGTATCCTGCAGGTAGTCTGGGAAGCAGTGGTGTGTTTACTTTTATTGTGTGTCTGTATGTCTCACCAGCCTAGTTGGGGGGGGGGGGGTTGATGCTACATGTTACACGTTTGTTTATTGGACCCCTCACCGTCATATGCATGGCCTGTGAACATATGTAATTCATAACTGCTGTATCATATCCTAGCTATATACGTGTATATTTACAGTTTTTTATATATATATGACTGAAGTGGTGGTGCTGCGGTAGTGTTGTCACCTCACAGTTAGGTGTTGCCCGTTCGATTCTCA